>NC_081424.1:27124249-27235096 GCF_949786415.1 Peromyscus eremicus | reverse complement strand
ATGCTAAATGAAAAAAGAATGCCCTTAATAGCAAACAGAGCTTAATGTTACCATACATACTTTCTCAATGGGAAAATAAGTTAATGAGGTCATTCTTAGGCAAAAACATGGGGGGAACATCAAAGTCTGGTTACTACTAAGCACAGGACTATCCACTTCTCTTCAAAACTCAGAATTCCTTATATTCATTTTGGTTGTTACGGCTTCCTCTCCGTTATCAGTTACTAGGCCTCTTTTCACTTGTAAAGAAGCCAAGATAGGAAATGATTAAATTATTAGGCCATGATACAGGTTGTTTGTGTCTATGCCAAGATGTAGCTGCTCACAGGAATAATTTTCTGTCCGACGCCCACGGCTGCACTTCGCCTTCCCAGGTGGAGTGGTACAGTACACCCACAGTAACGTGACGACTCAAGAATGAGCAAACATGGCATCTGGAAGTTATTCCAATCTTGCAGGATGTTAACGCAAGTGTATTTGGGTAATTAATTGATTTAGCACATTTAAGGGACGTTTCTTTCCAATTACGATGCTGACTGTGAAATAATGGCTCACTAAAGAAGCAGCGCATTTTCCACGGCTAGGGTTGCCATTATGCCGTCTCCCTCTTCCCTCAGTGGACGGTGCAGGCACTTAAGCTGGGGCTTAAGCTGTAAAAATGTGTCTTAAAATGCTGGTCAATGGGATATTGGATAACTTTCTAGAAATTTTCAAAAGATCTGCTCCTAATACATTAAATTATACGGCTTCAGATGTATTTAGTTATTTTGCTTGACTGTTACAGTGACTTCCCTCACCTAATAATTCAAACACCTCTTAAATGACCGAACAACCATTAGGATATGCTCAGCTTCTATAAGCTGCGGGTTACAAGAGTATTTTACAGAGTCAAGATTTTTTAGAACTTAAAGGCTTCCTCTATTATGTACTAAATGGCCACTTTACTGAAAGATAAATGGTACATGGAGTTCAGGCCAGTGATAGAATGGCTGTGAACCAAACCAAACCAAAATAAAATAAAACAAAAAAATATAACAACAGCATTGCTTCCTGTGTCAAAAAGAGTTAAACTTGCTATAGATGCTGGAGTGTTTAACTGAAGTAGAAAATAATTGAAAGATATATAAACAGACAGTAAAAATTCTGAAATATGCAGCTACAGATAGAATTAGAAAAACTTTCTGAGGGAAAGTCTGAACAATATTACCCTTGGTTCTTAGGAAAGTTTCCTATCTTGTGTTCAGTCTAATATTTAAAAGGAAATAAAAACATACAACCAGACAAAATGCTGGGAATGGCAGGTTGGTAGTGGCACATATCTTTAATCCCAGCACTTGAGAGGCAGAGGCAGGTGAATCTCTGTGAGTTTGAGGCTAGCCTGGTCTACAAAGTGAGTACCAGGATGGCCAGACCTGTTACACAAAGAAACACTGGAAAAAAAACAAAACAAAACAAACAGACAAACAAATAAAAGCCTGGAATGATACTCATTGATTAGGTAAGGATTTATGAGGATCTAGCATAAGCCAAGCATAGAATCATTATTTGTTTAAAGACATAAACAAATAATTATATGAAAACATGTGAGAAGGCAGTAACACAGCGCTTTGAGAACTCAGCAGAGGGGAACCAAGGAGCAGGGGCAGTAGAGGAGGATTCACAGAGAATATTTCTGATGATAGACAATTTAGACAGGTTGAGAGAAAGGAAGTGTCACTTAAAAAGTTGAGTCCCTCATCATAATCATACTTCATCCCTTTCATCCTGATGATTTCACCCATTTCAGAGTTTGGACTTGATGTGAAACTTTAAATTTACAAATATAGGATATATGATAGAATATTTTCTTTAACTTTGCTAAATACAAATAGACTAAATGTTGCAACTGTAATTCTTGCTTGATAACTATTTTGTTGTACGTAATTTTACTATGTTAAAGTTAAACCTTCCTTTTTAATTAGACAGAAAAGGGGAAATGCTGTAGAGATAACCCCCTCTGTATACTGTAAATAAGTTTTTTGTTTGTTTGTTTGTTTTATTTTTGGTTTTCGAGACAGGGTTTCTCTGTGTAGCTTTGTGCCTTTCCTGGAACTCACTTGGTAGCCCAGGCTGGCCTCAAACTCACAGAGATCCGCCTGGCTCTGCCTCCTGAGTGCTGAGATTAAAGGTGTACGCCACCACCGCCCAGCTCTGTGAATAAGTTTTATTGCCGTTGGTTAATAAAGAAGCTGCTTTGGCCTATAGCAAGGCAGGATAGAGCCAAGTGGGAAATCCAAGCAGAGATACAGGGAGAAGGGCAGAGTCAGAGAAGATGCCAGCCAGCTGCTGGAGGAGCAAGATACATTAGAACATAGGTAAAGCCATGGGACACGTGACAAAATGTAGACGAATAGAAATGGGTTAATTTAAGTTAAAGGAGCTAGTTAGTAATAAGCCTGACCAATAGGCCAAACAGTTTATAATTAATATTAAGCCTCTGAGTGATTATTTTAAAACTGGCTGTGGGACCAGGTGGGACAGAAAAGCCTTTGTTTACAGACTAGATTTCGTCATTTAGTCTTTTTTTCTTTTTAATCCAGACTTGAAAATGGAATATTTGAACACAAATCAGCAAATCTTCACCATAAAACATGAGGAGACAAAAATAACAAGACATACAAATGAACAATGAACATCAGTTTATTTTCATACTGTTATAATTCTAATCCAGGTGGGCAAGTTACTTGGGCCATTTGGGGCAGCAAAATATAACTCCATGTAGAAGATGAGATTATCAAGATAGTGAAATTTGGTTCAGAGCAAAGACATCTGTTTTAAAGATAAGTAGGTATGTGATCCTTATTTTTTTTTTTGAAAATGTGAAGAATCTACCCCTGTGTTAATGAAGTTCAGCCTCAAGGGTCACTCTTCATAGAGGATGACAGTTACTTAAGACCACATTTGCCTACACCTACTTCCCATACCCCCACTGCCCTAAATGCCTGCTCCTTCTATCCCCAATTGCATCAGCTTCTTTTAATGGGCACGTTTATGTATATGAACTTGTTCTCTAGCGCTAATGATGTGTTTTATAGGTTTATGTTCACTGCCTTTTGTTCTTCATTTCATATTAATTCAATTCTTGGATCCTTAATGGGAAGTAAGGTTTTAAATGGCATTTAACTGTCTTTCAGTAAGAATTGAAAGAGTTCAGTATAACTGGAATATAGAATGCTTTAAAATGCTATGTATTCAAGGTATTGTTATTGACAAATCTGGCTTACAGGATTATTTGCCTTTTGCTAATAAGCTAGGTAGCTATTATTCAGGGAAAGGGGGTGGGAAGTAAAAAATAATGTAAGTAAATGAGTGAATGACCTAGTCACAGGAAGAGTGGATAAAATAAAGCCGATGAGAGTTAGTTGAGTCCACTCATGGATTCATGAACATTAGGGTTTAGACACTGGTTATGTTTCATACCTCTAAGCTAAAAAAAATAGTACACACCCATCAAGCTGTCAACCCAGGAAAGATGAAGAGGAGACAGAAAGCAATCTTGTTATGAGGACCTTGCCTTGTGAGATCTAGTAAATAAGTGGAGCACTACTGAATAAAAAGTACATGTACCTATTATATGATATCCCTAGTGGTGCTTTAAAAATGTATTAATTAGCAAGGGGTAAGAAAGAAGGCCAAGAAGCCTTTTAATCAGCTTCTGTGGTAATCTAAGCAATATATATTAATGGTCTGAACTTGAGGTAGGATAATACGGAAGAGAGAAGGCATATTCAAAAGATGATAACCTGATGTCAAGGTAGGATGGCTTGGACAATGCAACACACCGTGATGCTTTTCCATAATTTGAAGTGATGCTTTAGGCAATGTAACAAACAGAGATGCTTTGTGTTGTCCCTGTCTCAATAAAGTGAAGGAGGGAAGGGATACCTGAAACTTGTCCCCCTATCACGTATGCCACATAACATAACATGTACACAAGCATACATACATACATACATACATACATACATACATACACACACACACAATCATCCCTAAATAGCACACACATACAAACATATTCATATACATGTGCACAACATGTACACGCAAACAGCACAACATGCACACACAAACAAATATACAAACACCCCCATATGCACACACACACCTCACGCATATATCAACACATACACATGCCCATCACACACACACACACACACACACACACACACACACACACACACACCAAAAACACATGCCCATGCACATCATGCATACACACATGCCTGTACCTCACACATGGAACAATGAATAAAGGTAAATTTTATAAGAAGCAGAGTGGGAATAGTTTAAGAGAGCCAGAGGCCTCTGGTACCTGACACAGAAGTCACTGATAGCGCTCACTGACAAATGACACGCTTGTGTTGGGATCCAGGCCACACTCACAAACTTTTATTCATGACCAAAGAAAAGACTCTCCTTGTCTCCTTGAAAGGGAAGGAAATGAGGTGAAGTCAGGTTCCTCTGTGCATCAGATGTGTAGATGTGGGGCCCGGAAGCTGGGGGAGTTTGTTCTGGACGGCCATGCTTTCTTTAGAAGGAATTTACTGGGTAGCTAATAAATGCCAGGCACAAAGATATCCTAATACTCATTCACTCTTGGATGCATATTCATGAGAGAGATTTGTCTTTAGTTTTATTTTTATATGTCATGTTTGTCAGATGTTGGTGTCAGAGTTATTCTAGATTCGTAAAATAGATTTGATGGACTTCCATCTTCTTTTTTCTGTGCTCTGGAACAAATTATATAGAATTGAGTTTACTGGTTCCTTTAAAGTTTCAAGTATTTCACTAGTAAAACAACCCCTGGAGGACTTGGGGTCATTTAAAAATGTTTTTCATAATGACTATGGCTGTTACTCAATTAAGATTTTAATAATTTTTAATTGCAGTTTTATGTCTTTTGTGAACATCTTGTATTTTACCAGTTGTGCATGTTTGATTAGTGTTATATAAGGCTTTATATTGTCATCTCCTATAGTCTACTTGCTTTTCTTACCCCTTCGCTTCCCAACTCTACTGTTTTCTCCCTTTTCTTAATCATGTATTTTAGAAATCTACTTTTGTTGCCAATAATCGACGGATTCATTAATTCTGGGTGTTTTTTTTGGGGGGGGGATTTTAGTCTATTAAATTTTTCTTTTGAACTAATTAATTTCTTTCTTAGTCAATTTTTTGATAATTCTTAATACAGCTCTTGTTTAAAGCTGGGACAATTCCTCTGAGTTTCAGGTTTTGCCACTGCCTCATTCATGACTGTATTCCATTATTTTGTTTTTGATCACCCTACACATTTCATACAATATGTGTATTCTAAGTCTTCATAGCTATTGTACAGAGCAGAGATTTGGATTGTTGTACAAGAATCTGGAAAGTTTTACATGTGAGGGTTTAACTAGCTTATGTTGAGAGTCTCAGGTTATGCTTGTTTTCTTGCTTTCTTGCTACTTTTCAATCTTTGTTAGCATTTCCTTTATTTTTGTTTATTGTTAGGTGAACTATGCTTTATTTGCTTTTGTTTCACATGTTTTTGAAAGTTTATTATAATATTTAAAGGACTATAAGCACTACGTATAATTCCATTTGTTTTAAATTGTCTTAAATTTTAACTGATTTATTCATAAAGTATTGAGCCTTTATTTTCCCCCTTATGAAGTTGAAAAATGAAATAATTTGAAGGTAAAGAAAAGTAAGGGGGGAACTATCAATAATTAGAATTTATTCAGGTTTCTAGGGATGGAAAGAAAACTATTTCCTATACAACATTTTTTTCCTACCCAGTTATGGAAAGCAATTTTTAACACATACCTGTTAAAAAGGAAAATAAAGTTTCATGCAAGAAAAAAGAAATATAATTACTTTGTTTCTTGTGTGTGATGAGAAATTAAGCAATGTTCCTATGTTTACCATTACATTAGTGGCTTAGACATAAAATATAGGAATATATATCTTAATTATTATTAAATTAAATTTTACATTATTTGCAAATTTCTAAGGATAATTTTCTATGAATTTAACAGTACGCTGCAGAACAAATAGCCTTTAGACATTTTATTCTAGTAAAATATTAATGACTTCTCTAATCTCGAGTTTCCCATATTTAAATTTAAATTAGTCATTGCCTCTATCACTGAGTGATTTGTGTTATGCTTTTATTTTTGGAAAAAGATGTAATATTTTCTGACCTGTTTTATATAGGTGATTACATTACATTTTTCTGTTATTTATATAGAATTCTTGGTGATTTATCTCATGATATTATTACTTTATTCCTTCCTTCCAGTCTCCAAGTGAGTGATAGATTAGTTATGTTTTTTTCCCCTAGATTTTGTACAGCTCCCCCACCTATCTACCAAAAGTAATAATCATCAGCCCTGGGTAGTGAAGAGCCTACAGGATGAAAATATGATCTATCAGTTTAAAATTTAAAACTGAGCCTAGAATGAGACTGATTTTGAAATGTAAACTTTATTAAGGTTTTTTCTTGTTTGTTTTATGTTTGTTTGTTTGTTTTGATGCAATCCCCTTGATAGATAAGAGTGAAGTTGCAGGTCTGACCACAGCTATACTACAGCTAAAGGAGAGAGTGAAATGAGATTTGATGTGAGGTAAGTTCCCCAAACAGATAAGGAAGTTTTAAGAAGCAACTAGCCACTTTCAGATGTTCTGTTTGTTTTTATGCTCTTTATTCTTTGCCTCTGACATAGAATTAGATGTAACACAAATATGGAAAAGCAACTAATAGAAAGTCTGGGAGGTGATTGAGGATCTGAGACTTTGTCATTACTGTTCAAGTCAGACTTTTGTTCATTTGACCTAGAATTTTTCCACTTCTACTGATCAAGTAAGCATTTAAGAGGCTTTTCTAATGTTCTTATTTTGTCTAGGCTTGACATGACCTTTGCCATCATGAAGCAGAGTTACAGATGGTGGTGGTCTACGGGTCTTACAGTTTGCTCTACAATCAGAGTTGGAATCAGCTACCTGGGTTTCAGAAGTGAGAGCTTACAGCTTTCAAAAAATCAAAAAGGATAAACTACTCTAGGTCGGTTAGAATCTTTAAAGTTGTACACATTTTAGATTCTTTGTTGATATTTTCTTAAGGGGATTAATAGGACACCATCAGGAACAAGTAAGCAGGCTATCATTTAAATTTATTTTGTAAGCTCTTAACCTTCTCCTTGTTTTTTCATAGGAAAGATGGTGGATTTGTAAGCCTCGTAGTACAAAGAGAGATCAGCATTCTCTTGCCAAGCACCCATCCTGTGTGTCTCTAAACACTCCTTTCTCTGACAGTTTTCCTTTTTCCCATGATGCAGTAACTCCTCTCTGCTTTTTCCCAGGATGCAGTGGCTCCTCCCTTTTGGGTTTTCTGACTATTAATTCCAGATTGCTCCTGAACTCCATGAGCACAGATAGCCCCCACAACTGGAAATAACCACTCATCTTAAGGACTTGTCTATTCAGAGAAGTACAAGATTTCCAAGAAATCCACCTTCCAAAGTACTTGATTTTCATTAAACTATTGAAAAAATACTTAATCCCTGTACTGTACTCAACATCTTTTATCTTATCCTACTAGAGTTTGAGCAAGGGGAGGATGTCTTAAAAAAAACAAACATATAAAAAATAGTGTTTTGAGATAGTATGTTCTACCATAATGTTATATAGCGGTCAAGAGAAAAAAGATGGTCGACAATCTCAGGATACATCCAAACTTCTGTTCAAATAAGAATTGAAAACTGCTTGGTCAAATAGGTCTAGCTTTGTTTTTGTTTTAGCCTGCTGGTTGAAGAGAATGAAGTTTTTAATAGCAATACATAATAAAGGAACTCTTCTCAGAGAGATATGTAGGGTGCCACGAACTCCCATTGCTTCTGCCATTGCCTCTGCAGGGCCAATACCTGGTTTCACAGGATCTCATCTGATGTGGCACCAGCTCTTTCCACTAGACCCCGTTTTTCTCTTGCCTTTGGTAGCAGCAGAAGCATCAAGCAAATAAATGTAGCTCTAGCCCTTCATCAAACAAGCTTCCCTTTGCCACGGAGGAAGATCATTACAGGCAAACCACAACTGGTCAAAATGCAGAGAACTACTGGTGAGCTGCTACTCATGTCCCTAACACAGTAGGGCGAGTACAATCAAACTTAAAAGACTCATTCCCCTGCCCTTTATAGCTTTGGTCATCATTTCTTAACAAGTTTGTTAGCAGTCCTTGTGGCGGCTTAGCTGGCTGACCTTCACAATAGTGAAAATGAGGGTACGAGTCACAGGGAACACGGGCACACAGGAAATAGAGGAACAATGAAGCAGAGGGCCATGGGGAAGTGAAACATCACAGCTAGATCAGGAGAGAGGTGTCCTCTATTCTTAGGCTGAAGAATATGGTGGCCATAATGAAACTATGAGCCATTGATATTTCTGTATTTTGTTACAGTTATAGACATCGTTTGTTTTGTTTTGTGTTTTTGTTGTTGTTTGTTTGCTTTTTTGTTTGTTTGTTTTTCTGAGACAGGGTTTCTCTGTGTAACAGCCCTAGCTGTCCTGGAACTCACTTTGTAGACCAGGCTAGCCTCAAATACACAATGAACTGCATGCCTTGGCTTCCTGAGTCCTGGGATTAAAGGTGTGTGCCACCATGCCTGGCTGTAGATATCTTAAATTGTACTTCTGAGGTTTTTTTATGCCATATTATTTAGTAAAGCTTATATAAAGAGCATTTCTAATTTTGTCAATTGGTATAAAATTTTAATAGATTTAGTATATTTTCCTATTGGGCAACCTATACTGCAGTGTTGATGTGAACATTACAAATCCATTTTTCCTTAATCAGATTATCTCATTCTCTACATAATAACAAAAGGGCAAGCAATAAACAGGAAGTAGGAAGAAGTGATTCAGTACCATTTCTAGATGATGATGAGCATTTTTGAAGAACTAGAATTGTATTGCCAAGAAATGTAATCCACCCTTGTGTGTCACAGACCTGGCAAATACTCAGAGCAAAAAAGAAACAAACACACAAAATAGGAAGCAAGTGAAAGCAGCAACATATCTTGGTGTCTTCTGTGGCCTCACAGTTTTTCAGGCCTCCAGTCATCTGGTAGAACTTACAGGTGGGAGATAAAAATGCTGTGCTTATATCAGTAGGCTGTGAGGATTTATAAGAAAACAGAGGAGAGAGAAGATGGGATGACTTTTAGGAACAAATCAGAACCCACAGGAGACAGGAATTTAAAAAAATGTCAACTGACATATTGATGTAGATGAAGTCAAGCAGGTAGGTACACAGATAGCTCCATGGAGACTCCCCAAGGGGCAAGGGCCCATGAGAGGCTCACACTACAAGTCTGGGTGATGTAACCCCATGCTCAAGGATAACTGCAGATGGGCTGAGTTTGACTAGGGATACAGTATTGTCAACCTTCAGTCTTCATCTTAACAGTCTAAGTTTATGGTTGTTCATCGGTTCTATAGAATAAGGTACTGATTTAAGCATCTTGAGGGAACTATCTTTGTCTATTCTTGGTCAGGACCCTTGAAACACCTCTGCGATAGAATGGCACAAAGAGGTATTAGTGAAGCCTAACCAGGACCTAAGAACAGAAGAGGCCTAACTACCCATCCCCAAAGACAGCCACAGACAAAAGGCAAGACAACGAACCTAAGGGCAACCAGGAATAAATCAATAAGCCTTCTACTCTACCTTCTAGAAAACTACCGATTGAGAACACTAGGGGAAAAGCTAGAATTAGTGGAGGAACGTGGGTGGGTAACTGTGGTTTGAAGGCTAGACCCTTGCCCTTGGTAAAGCACACTCACGCTGTAATAGTTGAAAGCATAGCTATACAATATAAAAACATCTCTAATTTGGACATGCTATTCACGAGTTCAGTTACACTGTCACACCATGAGATGAAATCTAATTTGCATAATCATTCTAAATTTAGTACTAGAATTTGGTTGAAAAAAAAATTAACTTTTCTATAGAACTTCTTATGATGTGACAATCCGGATCAACAAATTGCACACACCACTGTGCTACTGTGTTACATGAGGATATTTTCATACAAGTATGTATTGTGCATCTGATATAACCCCATTTATATATGAAAAACTCAAGCACAAAGATTATCTCACATTTTACTGAGGCACAGACCATGCATTCCAACTCTACTTGTCTACAGGTTTTGAAAGTCTTCGCATAAAGAAAAAAGTCCTTGCTTCCCAGATGTGATAGATAAAATAATAATAAAATGTGAACAGAAAATTCTAGGCTCGGTGCCCTAGCAAAGTATGACAAACCATGAACTGAGAACCACAAGCAGGCTACCATTTCTTGTTTGTAATAAAGAGAAAGAGTGAGACCTTGGTTGAAAGAGAGGGCAAATGTTCTATGAGGAATGACCAAAAAGTCACTAACTAGACCCTCAAGTATATTTTGAGTATATTATATTTCTCTCTTTATTAGGGGAACTTCTATTTGATAGCTGAATAGGGGGAAAGAGAGATATGGAGAGTGTTTCAAAGTCTAAGATTAAAGTCATCACAGCTGGACAGCAATCAAAAGTCAGAAGGTATGCCAGAGGAGTAGGTATTTGAGACCCACTGTTAGAAACCATTTTATTTTAAACACATGTGCTTCCTTAACGATACCGCTAGCTTGGTGGCTCTGCAGCATGCCTTCCACAGGAAGTGCTGATTTGGTTAATTCTATTAAGCCTGTAAGGAAGGTAAATCTGTCTCCTGAACTTAAGGGGCCTCTGCTCTAAAGTAAGTTTGACATTGGCCAATAATCACCCTGACATTCCTGTGGCTTTGGCTGCTCTCAGAGCTGCTGAATGGCACAAGAGGAAAAGGTGAGGGAGAAGGCCCCGGTTAGAGTTCTGGCCCATCCTGCCAAATCCAGGAAGGAGGGCACGCCTCAAAGCTGTACCGGCGAGGTGCTGCCTACTATAGTCCAGCACGGTGGCTGCTTTTGGTAAAGTATTGGGAACGTTTTTGAAAACAATCGCAGAAAAAGGAATGTTGTATATCCTAAAGAATGGTGGAGCCAGGAAATCATGGAAATTATCTTTGAAAACTCTATGCTTCCCAAAGTTAAACTATGACAACTATGTATGTATAATTTTATATCAAAATACTTTAAGGGAGGGCTCTTAATTTAAAAAATGGTCTTGAGTATCTGATGCCATTAAAATTTTGCTTCTATCACGTATTATCCATCCTAGTTTGTATGATAATGTCTTGGCTTCTGGTCACTCGGTACTCCTCAGTAGATATGCATAAAATTATTTATTTTTAAAATTCAGGTATTATTACTAATTATCTAAAAATAAGTCAAAATGGGTTTGCTAAATCTCTACTTTATTTCTAGACTTTGTCATTTTCTTATTGGTAATAGGTATGAGATATAAATATACTATACGATGATGAACAGTAACCTCTTTCTTCTTTTAATTAATGTCAGATTCAAGAAGAATGAGAAAGGTGCAGAGGTATAACCACTGAACTCCTTTCGTTTCATAGCAGTGGGAGAAATTTTAGATATTGAGGTCATTGGTGATTTCATCTAGTGGTCAGTTGTGTGACTATCTAGGTGGGGCCTGCAAGATGCATAAAGCCTCTAGAATCCTGCTGGAAAGGATCCCTGAGAAGCAGGAGAAGTTGTAGCTCTCCCACTGCATAGAAAACAAAGACTCAACAGTCCACTGGGAAGTACATAGGAGTTGTTTGAATGTCCTTGCTATGATGACATTGTCATCCACCAATCGTAGGTCAATAGCCATTTTTCCTAATATTTGGAAATACTTTTTGAATTTTGCCATAAATTCTTCTCCGGTAGGTGACCTTAGGAAGTAGAGGCACATGTTTATTTCTCAAAGCAGTACTTTGTTTGCAGGGCCAGGAAAGAATGGTGTGATAGCACAGAGCAAAACTAGGAAACAAAAATCTGATAGAATTCTAGCAACATCAACCTCAAAGGCTATTTTAGGAGGCTCACACCAAAAAGGACACCATTACACATGCAACTATCAAAGGTGAGTCAAAATCCCACTTTTTTTTAGTTTGATTTTTTCTTTAGAGCAGTTGACTGTTGGTGTAAGTTAAATGTGCTCATTTTCATTTAGTACTTTTGTGCATTGATGAAGCAGGAAGCATTAGTAGAACATGTGGCTTCATTGATGGCAGACCTTCTCAATCTTTAAGCACATTCTGGCATCAGCACATATTTCAAACTCAAAATCAGCTAATTCCATTGTTTTCTCTTTCCTCTGCCCCACACGATTGTAGGAAGCAAAGGAAGACTTTTAAAATTAATTCTTTGAAAGTGAAGCATCAGAGACCATTGGAAGTGTTAAAAGGTTAAGTCTGATGAAGTACATTACCATGGTTTAACAACATTATCATTAGGTGAAGAAAACAATAGAGGAACAGTGTGTTTGTAATTGGCAGTGGTATGTATTAGTTACTTTTCCGTGGCTGTGGTAAAACACTGTGGTGATATTGTGTTCCCCAATATATTGTGCATCCTAATAAATTTATCTGGGGTCAGAGAACAGATTAGCCACTAGATATAGAGGCCAGAAAATGGTGGCACACACACACACACACACACACACACACACACACACACACACACACTTTTAATCTTAGCATTCCAAAGGCAGAGACTGTCTGGATCTCTGTGAGTTCAAAGCTATACTGGAAACAGCCAGGCATGGTGACACAAGCCTTTAATCCCAGGAAGTGATAGCAAGAAGCAGAAAAGTGGGAGGAACAGGAACTAGAGGCTTGTTAAGCTTTTAGGCTTTTGAGCAGCAGTTCAGCTGAGATCCATTTAAATGAGGACTCAGAGGCTTCCAGTCTGAGGAAACAGGATCAGCTGAAGAATTGGTGAGGTGAGGTTAGCTGTGGCTGGTTCTGTTTCTCTGATCTTACAGCATTCACCCCATTTTTTTGTTTTTATTAATAAGACCCTTTAAATTTCATGCTACAAAACATCTAAAACATCTCAAGGAAGAGTTCGTGGTTTTAGAAGGCTAGAGTCTGTAATGACTGGGAAGACATGCAAGCGGACGGCAGGAGCAGAAGCTGACTGATCACATTTTACTGCACACAGAAAGCAGAGAGAAAACACTAAATGAGACAAGGCTATAAAACTTCCAAACCTGCCTCCAGGAACATATTTCCTCCAGCAAGCCTGATTTCCTAAAGGTTCCATAACCTTCCCAAAGGTTCCGGAACCTAGGAAGCAAATGTTCAAATACATAAGCCTATGAAGAACATTTCTCGTCCAAACCACAACATGCTGTGTAAAGAATTTATAATTTCATCGAAACAAGTCATAATATTCTACCAATCGAATTCCAGAAACTACAGGGTTCCAAAACTTTTTAAATGCATTAGATTTATACAATTGGAATTACAGTTTTGTGATAAAGCTACTGTGACATTAAGAAACAAGTTCATGGCTAGAGTGATGGCTCACAGGGTGAAATCCTTGTCCCCAGAACCCATGTAAAATCCAGGTGTACAGTGCCCCTACCTTGAGATGGAAGGAGGACACAGGAAATGTGGGGGAGCTTGTGGGCCAGCAAGCCTGGCATGCAGCAGTGAACAGCACTGAAAAAGAGAGACCTTCATCTCAAGCAAGATGCAAGGCAAGGACCAACAACTAAGCCTGTGCTTTGATCCCCACATATGCCTATGGCAACCTCAGGTCTTGGTCCTCGCTTTTCACGTTTATTGTCATTCAATAGTATGCTCTGGGAAATAGGAAGACATTACAGGCAAATGAGCTGAACAAACTAAACTGCAGAGATGGTTTGACTTTGAAATTGCAAAATGGTTTTTTAACAAATGACTCATTGGAAGAATTAATTGAATTGGATAATTTTATAGTTCGTATATTATTAGGAAAAAGTAAGACAACCTGAGCCAATTTTTTTTACATCTAAATATGCTGAACTTGCAAGAAAATTATAAATAGAGATGATTTATTTGGTAAGTGTTGTCTTTAAAAAAAAAATTTGTTGCCAGGCAGTGGTGGCACACGCCTTTAATCCCAACACTCGGGAGGCGGATCTCTGTGAGTTCAAGGACAGCCTAGGCTACAGATCAAGTTCCAGGACAGGCATCAAAGCTACACAGAGAAACCCTGTCTCCAAAAATCAAAAACCAAAAAAAAAAAAAAAAAAATTGTTGAAGGAAGGAGCTATAAGTAGTTGGAAAAGAAACAATGCTTGTAAAAATATTTGAGCTGAGACATATACATATTTCAGTATAAAATACATTGAACCTGAGAATGTATCTCATTTAGAAGAGTTATTTAAATATGACCACCTTCTACAGAGTATTTGCAAAAAAAAAAAAAAACAAAACTGTTGTCTTGCTTCTCTTACTAAAAAGAGAATCTAGTGAAAATATTAATTTCAAATTATTAAACACAGAATATTAGTTGAAAACATTACAGCAAATTAAAAAAGTGAAAAAAGGCCAAAATTTAGGAAGAATATATTTTTTGTTTTGTTTTTGGATATTGTGTTAGACACATGTTCAGATAAAACACTAATTAAACTGTATAAATATATGCTAATGATATTCTTTGAGCTGATGTTTTATTATTTCAATGTTATTTTATGTGAGTGGGTACTTTATCTAGCTATATGTGTATGTACCACATGCATGCCTGATGACTATGGGGGCCAGAAGAGGGTGTCAGAGCCCTTGGGACTTGAGTTATAGACTCTGAGCTACCATGGGAATACTGGGGATGGAATCCAGGTCCTTTGGAAGAAGCAACCAGTGCTCTTAACCACTGAGCCATCTCCCTTAGCTCCGTATATATGATTGTTTTTATCTTTTTGAAAGAATGCTGATTTTGAAGCTAATTTTATTGAATTTGTTTTCCAGATTTAGGAATGTGAGTATTCCAAACTCCAGACAATAATCTTCTTATGAATAAACATCTTGAAATTTGCAGAGATCCCATTATTTTCAGTGCCCCTAAGGAAAAAAAAAAATCCCGTTCAGCCAAGGTTTAGTTTTGAGGAGTTTGGCAGGGGCGGCAGCTTGTGATAGAGGCTCATTCATCTTAGGAAGTGAGTGGTAGGAGGATTTAAACTGCGGATGGCTGTTAACTGTTCGGATGAAATTTATGAGGTGGTATTTCTCCACTTCCTGGTCAGTTTTGTTTCTTAGGAGAGACTTCCAGGGCCTTGGCCTCTGGCATTCTGTGACTACAGCATATGTTTATATGCCAGTGGGATCATAATGACAGTGGGCAATGATGTAGTAGTGAGCATGGCAGTAATAAATCAAAGTCCGGGATGTTTTTCGCTTACTAGATCAGGTTACAAGTCATACTATAGGATTTAAACACTATTTATGCCTTGGAGGGTTTTGGTGTGTGTGTGGGGGGGGGTTAGTGTTTCCAGACTATAATGACATTTTCATTTGCACAACTGTTTGTAGTAATTGGGAAGATAATTTGATCCTCATTTCATGCTTCAAAGTAAGTATTGAAGCAAAGGTATTCTAGACAATAAAGATGAAACACAGGCTTTGATATTTGTGTTTTGGATTGAGAAGAGCCAACTGTAGGTCTTCCATGTGTCTGATAGACTGAAAAGTGACATATACTACTTTATCTCTGATTCCACTTTGCCATGCTTCTTTAGTAAACACCATCCCACTTCAATTAGTGCAAGGATCCCATTATCAGATCCATGACAAAATTTTAGACAATACAACGTCTACCATTTATTTCACTTCTTGTCATGGAATTGTCACAAATATTAACTGACAAAGTTTTCCTACCACAAGAGAAAATACAACCATATACATGTGTCATAAACCAAAGACATGAAGCCCAGAACCTCAAATTTCCCATATTAGCCTTTATCATGGCCCATGATGAGTGTTACCTCAAGGAAAAGCTTTCTTCAACCTCTGGAAAGGAGCATCTGGATCAGATAGCTCTTCTTCTTATGTTGTGCACATGATCTCTCTCATTCCTTTATTTCTTCACTTCCGCTTCCAATCCAACCTGCACAAAGCAAAACAATGAGGGTGATTATGCAGATTACTCTAAAGTAATAAAAATAACCCATAACACTAATAGTCCCCCAGATTAGAAATTAAAATACTAGTGATTGGTAGTAAAAATAGTTCTGATTATACTGTGAACCATGCCAACTTTTATGCATGACTCCTTAAGATGAGTTGAGGAAAGTCAAGGTAACAAGCTGAAATCATTTATTCAAGGTCAGATGATACTCAGTGATAGCATTAAGTCAAGGTACCAGGACCTAAGGTCATTCATATAACATGGACCTAGCACTTTATCATATTTGAATCATTAGGAGAAATTTTACTTCAATATGGTGAGCTCTCAATGTTCTAATTAGATCTGTTAGCCCATCAGTGTTACACAGTTGAATATAAATGAGGTTGTTCTTATTGTGTGTGTTTGGATATAGCCTGATAATTTGTTTTATTTCTTGAGTTTCATTCACATTTTATTACTTTCACAGATCAATAGAATTTTCTCCATATTTTAAAGTCTTGACAAATACAAAGTATGTAATCTTTAAAAAAATGAATAGCAAGTATAATGCTCATTGAATATAATACATTTTCTTTCAGTTAATGAGTATATACAACTATATAAAATATCCAGCTATAATTTTTGATGACTAGTATTGAATTTAGTATGCAAGTATTTATGAGTACCTGTGAGGTGTTAGGTTATAAATATGTTATGATTTAATAAAGTAAGCAAGATAGAGTCCTGAGAATTAAAAAGGCATTTTTATAGTGTTCTTTTCTGACTTTTAGTAGTATTAATTGTTGTATAATTTTTAATGTCTAAATAGAGTTTTGTGTTAATTGATTACATTTGACAAATTTACATTTGTCAAAAACTAATACTTTTTCTTTTTATTTACTTAGTAGCTATTTTCTTCCCTAAGTAATTGACTTAAGGTTTCACCTGTAGCTTTTTTTTTCCCCTAAAATAAAAGAAATTTCTTAATTTCCAACTTTCTGGTTGATACTTAATCTCTTATTTTCAAAGAATACACTCAGATTTTTTCTACATTGCTGGGGCCCTCATACATGCTTGGGAAGTTCTCGATCACCAAGCTGAATCTTTGTACCTTTCCTACAAAAATATTTTTAATATAGCTTTGATCATATTTCTGGTTTGTCTGTCTGTCTGTCTGTATGTCTGCCTGTCTTTCTGTCTGTTCATCTATTTGTCTACCCACTTATCTATCTTTTTAGACAGGGTCACTGCTTTGTACCTCAGACTGAAGTAGAACTCATTATGTGGCCCCAGCTGGCATCAAACTCATGACATTCTCTTAAGAGCTAGGATTATAGACATGAGCCATTTATGCCTAGCTTCCTTATACCTTGATATTACTTTCTGTTATAGAAAATACAGTTCTGTAGGTTTTTTCTTTTATTATCACAGTATATGAAAATAACATTGCATATCATGGTAATGTGCTCTTGATTTTTCTTTTGTATATGAATATATCTGCATAATGTTCAAATTTATCTAAAGTTTTTATTATTGGAAATTATTTAGAATTTTCAGTGTTTCATGATATGTATGTGTGATATATTTATTTGAAGAACACTTTAAACATTTTAGGCTTCTATCATCACATAATCAAATTTACCAGTTGCTGATTTTTAAATTACATTTTTTTGTAATCCCATGTGAAAGAATGCTCATTTACAGCATCACAGCTGCTTTGCTCTAATTCTGGTCTCTGTCACTATAGTGTCTTTATTGTGAATTGAAATTTTAATCAAAATACTGTGATTCTTGCTCCTTTCATTTTTTTTGCTGTTAATTTGGTTTTAATAATATTATTATATTATATTAATATATTTGATATCTATTTTCTAATAGCACTAAGATAACAATTTAAGCTATCAATTTTATATTATTTTGTTTTATGTATGTCCCTTGTAAACAGCGTATAATTGAGTTTATTTTCACCATCAATTTTAAAAGTTTTTTTAAAAGTCAAACACAGAAAGATCTATGTCTTTTGATTATATAAAATGGTAATTTGCTGCTATTGTCTTTAGCTAAAATAAATTATTGTAAATTTAATAAAAATATGTATTCTATAGCTATAATGAAATGTCAACATGTTACAATTATAGCAATATTAAGTAAAGTTTGTAATTGCAGTTAGAGCAATAGTATATAATGGCAATTTGTTACTTTTTCCCCCTTTAATGCGAGAGGGTTTTGCCATGTTGTCGAGGTTGGCCTCTAATTCCTCCGATCAAGTTGGCCTGTTTGGTTATCCTCCCAAGTAGCTGAGACTGCCAGTGAGCACTACTGCATTCAGTTGCTATTTCCTTGTATATAATCAGTATTTTACTCTTGAACATATCTCGAACATATTCTTATTTATTTATTGTTTTGTAATATTGGGGTTTGAGCACATTCTAGTCAAATGCCGTACCACTGAGCTGTATTCCCAGCCTTTGAATATTCTTAAGAACTTTTCCTCGGGCTCAATAAGATTTCAGGAAAGTGATTTCTATAGTTTTTCCCACACTTAAGAGCACTGATGTTAATCCATAGATGAATACTTTCATAGGAGACGGAAAGTCCATCCTCCCATATGTACCCTATATGTAAGACATTATTCACCTGGAATTTTAATATGGAAATACATATTTATAAGCAGAAATAACTTATCTGCCAATTCATATTATATTTGGCAGATGTTTTTTCTTCTTGTGCTGCATTAGCGTTAGGATTGCATCATTGCAGAAATATAATGACTACTTCCATTAAGCACTCATTCTTTTAAAAAAATTTTAAATTGTTTATGTGTGTGTATAAGACACACACACACAGAGAGAAAGAGAGAGAGAGGGAGAGAGAGAGAGACAGAGAGAGAGAGAGAGAGAGAGAGAGAGAGAGAGAGAGAGAGAGAGAGAGAGAGAAACAGAGACAGAGACAGAGACAGAGAGAATATATGTCACTATGTGTCAGTGTCTGCAGAGACTAAAAGAGGTTGTCAGACATCTTTGAGCTGAAGTTACAGGTGGTTGTGAGCAACTTGACATGAGTGCTAGAAACCAAGCATAGGTCCTCTGGAAGATCAGGAAGCGTTTTTAACCCTGAGCCACCTCTCTATCCTCCAATCAGCCTTTATGTTCATTCTCTCATTCAATCATCTCACCACCACTAGGATGAGCTGGTATGGCTGCTCACTCTTGTTATTCTAGCTACACAGGAGTCTTGGGCAAGAGGATCACAGGTTTAAGGCAAGCTTATGAGACATAAGAGGGACCATGTCTCAAAATGTAATGGAAAGGACTAAAAATATGGCTCTTTGGTAAAGGTTTTACTTTGAATGAATGAGATTTGGGATTCAATTGTTAGTATCAGGGAAATCCCCCAAAATAAAAGTGACAACAAAAACTTGAACAACCGACTTTATCCTTTTTGTGAAGACATTAGAAGATGTAAAATAATGTATTTGAGCAACCTTAAGAAGTCAAATACTCTATCAAAGATCACAGAACGTATGAAGGCTGAGTTAGAAGACTGCTAATTTGATAATACTGACCCTCTTATCTACTGTTTTTATGCCAAAAGAATGGCATCTCCTGGGAGTGCTGATGGAGAGAAGGCAGTTGTGGAGCAAGACAAGCATTCAGTATTGAATAAAAGGAGGAAATGGGTGCCTGGCTACACAGATGCAAATGGTCTTCAGAAATAGTAATGATAACAATTTCCAGGGAGTTGGCTATTAAAGAGCACCCATTCTCAAAGGTGGCCTTGCAGGGTAAAATCAATGTGTGGGGCTGAATCAGGTATTTTATCTCTCATGTGAATAACTTGACAGTGGAAAAGAGCCTGGATGCAGCATCTATAAATGGTTTGGCACTGTCCAATGTATCCTCAATCTACAGTCCTATTATACTGCTCATCTCTATCTTTTGAAAATATTTGTTCGGATTCATAAAACTGGTGAGAAGTAAAGTTGAAGTAAAAATTTTCTCTCATGAGATAAAAGTTTAAAAAAACACAACGAAATTCAGAATTACTGTAATTAAGAGATTTAGACTATGACAATGTATAAAATATGGAAAAACAGGACTGAAACATCTCAGTAAAAATGAAAAATTAAGTCAAGCACATTGTTCAACATGATGTGTACAGTATAGAATTTATTTTCTAAATTTAAAAACATTTTTAGTGAAGTCATTTTACTTTATTCTTTTCAATATTTCCTGTCTTAGTTATTCCTCTTCTATTGCTGTGATAAAACACCATGACCAAGGCAACATATACAAGAAGGCATTTAATTTGGGGCCCACTCTTGCTGAGGGTTAGAGTCCATCATGGCTGTGAGCATGGCAGCAGGCAGGCAAGCATGTACTGGAGCAGTAGCTGAGACCTTATATCTTGATGCACAAGCATGAGACTGAAAGATCTAACCAGGAATGGCATGAGCTTTTGAAATTTCAAAGACTTCCTTAGTAACACACCCTCTCCAATAAGAACATTCTTCCTAATCCTTCCCAAACAGTTCCACAATCTGCGAACCAACTAATCAAATGTATGATATGGTGGCCATCTTCATTCAAACTACCACATTTCCCTTAATAGTTAAAAGACAGTAAGTTTGACTTTGAAAAGGTCTTTTTATTTGTTCTATTTTAGTGGTAAGTCCAACTGGTAAGCTAAAAGGAGATATATTGACACCATTTTTAGGAGCCTAACACAAAATTGTAAAGGATGGATGTTCTAAGGTCATCTTTCTTCTATTTTTATTTTTGAGATTATAATTTAATTATAACATTTCTCCCTTTTCTTTTCTCTCCAACATTTCTCCCTTTTCTTTTCTCTCCAACATTTCTCCCTTTTCTTTTCTCTCCAACATTTCTCCCTTTTCTTTTCTCACCAAACTGTACCATATACCCCTTCCCATTCTCCTTCAATTCAGGTCTCTCTCTCACTCTAACTAATCTTTATTGCATCAATATATGTGTACACACATTCATATATATATATATATATATATATATATATACAATTTCTGAATATAACATGTTAAGTCTATGTAATATTACTTGTATATATGTTTTCAGGGCTGACCATTTGGTGCTGGACAACTAGTTGGTCTGCCCTTCCTGTCTCTCCCATTCCCAGCTTTCCTCAGTTGCCTATAGTTCTTTGTGGAGAGTTGAGGCCTGATGGGCTTCTCTCCATCTAGTTTGACATGGTCATTGCCATCGTCATTTTTAGTCTACACTTTGGCACTTATGTTAGTGAGACTTTATGGGTGTAGCTTCTGATATTACTAGAAAACACAAGCTCACAGCAAACTCCCTGGTCCTCTGGCTCTTATATTTCTTCTCCCTCTCCCACAGTGTTCCCTGAGCATTATGTGAGGAGATTCTTGTAGGTGTATCTCTTGACTGAGCTCCACAACTCTGCATTTTTTTTAATTGATTGTCATTTTCTGTAAAGGTCCCCATCTGCTGCAAAGAGAAGTTTCCCTGATGAGGGGTGAGAACTATACTTACCTGTGTGTATGAGTATAAATGTTTATAGATGGTTGTTAGGGATTATCTTGTTGACATCTATGAACCATATCAACAGTCAGCCTGGCATGTTAGCCCTAAGGGTTCAGTAGTGACAGGAATACCTTGACAATAACCAACAGCCCTTGGACATAAGACTCTTAAAACTCACCCAACAAGAGGGAAAGCATGTCTGGTAGTGGAAACCTAACCAACTACTCAGTACTAGTGAAGTCATGATTGTTAGAAGAGAATGTACAACCACTCATTTGTCAAGTCAACGTAATACCTAAAAAGCACATTTTACTTAATTTAGAAATGATAATAAAAGTTAATTTGAAAATGATACTTTTTTTTCTGTTTTTAGTTTGGGATTTGTTTAGTGTCCTGTATAAGATACAGTTTGTAAATTATATTGTATCTCTTGAATGAACATAAATGAAGTTTATTATTGCAATATTCTATTGCACATTAATTTAACAACAAATACAGAACAACACCCTCAGGTATGTGAACAGAGCCTTCCATAAGAATGAAAGGATGAAATGAATATGACTTAAAATGATTTCATACACAGAGGGGTATTATGGTTGTTCTCATATAGATGTAGTGCAAAGAGAGTTCTAACAACCTAAATTTACACAGAGATGCTAATGCTGGTTTTCCCAGGAAGATGGCATTTCTTGAAAGTTTAGGGCTGACATGTGAATGTGAGTCTAATAGTAAGTGAGAACCGATGGTCCAGATATATGGAGTCATGGTGAGGATTTCTTAAGGAGAAAAGGAAAACAGGTGAGTGGGTCTGGAAGCTGACCCTGGCAGTTCTGCTGAGCTTGCAGGTTTGAGGCATTTTCAACGAGTTTTACACTTGAGGACATGTGGAGAGACAGGCTAAACAAAACCATACAGTGAGAAGCAAAGGGAGATTCCAATGCGGAGAAGTTCTCAGTGTCATTCCACATATAGGTAGGGATCTACCTCTCTGACAGACTCCCAATGAGGAGCTGAGTTTACTGTACACACAATGTACTTTGAGTACTGTATACACAATGTACTTTGAGAAATCACACTGACTCTCAAATAAGCTCTACTGCATCATCCAATCATTTCTCAGCGGTTAATGGAATGAAGAAAATTGATAAAAGGAAGATAAGATAGTTAGCACTAAATTATTTTTATCTGACCACAAAATGGCTTTTCAAGTTAGATGTATATTCCCTATGAGTTCACCAAGGAACTAAATTTGTAAGTAGAAGTTGAGGAGGCAACAAAGCCATAGGAGAGAGTAGGTGAACTTGGAGTTCACTAATTTATGTTCCTCACTAGCTGCTCAAACTGTGAACACTTGCTATCTTTCCTAAATGAGGATGATAATCCTGCTACTCAAATGTATTTATTATTTATTGAATGTAGGAAAACATTTAAAATTATTATAGTACTATCAAGGTCTCAAGAAGTCTTCAAAGTATATTTTTAAAGACTAGTTCATTTTAATTAACCATTGTCCTTTCCAAAGCAGAACCTCCTAATGACTCAATAAATCAAATCCTAATATAACATTAGCTACCTTAAATATTTCTAAAATGATGACATGCAGTTTGGGAGGCATGGAGAATCCGTGTCTAGACATGGCGGAGACAGTAGAGAAGGAAGACTAGGAAAGGGGAGGACACAGATTGTTGTACAGAAGGGACTATCTGTGTATTGGCCAATAGAAGTTTCATGGCACTGGTGGCAATTAAGGAGAGGGGAAGGAAAGAAGAAATGAGTAGTTATCAACAGTTAGATATGTGCTCAAATAAACAGCCCTTTACAAAAGTAAGACGGGTATTTTAAAATTCCATGAATGATAAATAGCCACCCACAGTGTCAAAATACCCTTAAGAAATACCTGGTTCCAAATACCTAGTCTCCTTTTTAGGACTGCTACAGCCCAACTCTGTGATGGCCAAGGGGCATAAAAGCTGTCTTTAAATGGATGACCATATCTTTTTTTTCCCATTTCATTTCATGCCATAACTATATGGTTAATCTTTCCACCTAGAGAATAATAAAAAAATTCAATGTGCTGGCTTCAAGGGCAGATACAGTTATTTCTTGAAAATGTTTCTGGAATCCTATCTATGGCAAGGCTGAAAAGCAGAACACAGGACAGTTGGACTGCCTGAGTGCCAAGCCCAGCTCAACATTTTTTATCCCTGTTATGGTAATCACATCAATCAATCCTTTCATGGCCCCATTTACTCATCTATAAAATGGGTATAATATGATTTTATAGCCTATAGAGTTTGTGAGAGAAGTCAATAAAATATCAGAAGATACAATGCATTTTGAAAATTATGATAATTTATATATGTGAGTTACCATGCTAGCTTTAGGAAAAATTACAGTGAATTGCTGCATAAATCCTTATTTTATTCATGTTTGTGTCTGATTCAAACTTGAGTCTACGTCACAGTGATTGCTGATCCATGGGTGGGTGATTTTTCCAGAATTCCATGTGTATCAGTATCTCAGAAGCGTTCACGTTAATTAGAGCTTTGGATCTCCTGGAAGAGGAAGGTTTTTGTTTGTTGTTCGTTGTGTTGTGTTTTTTTTTTTAATCTTGTTTCCGTGTAGTGTTGTATGCATCATTTACATTCATCATGATACTGAGTTACTGGCAGAGTCAACTCTTGTTACGAATGCATGTGAGAATGGATCCTGAGTCAGAAGTCCTGAAGGCACATTGACAGGTATGCATGACTGGGGCACAGAGCAGTAACAATGCATAGCATAGAAGTAAGAGGGATTAATATTGCTCCACAGACAATAGGATGGCTCTAGAATGCATCAGCACCTCACTGAAAGAGCAAAGGGAAGCAAGTCCCCAATGGCATCTGGACATTGTGACAATGGACAGTTGGTGTGACCAGCTGATTAGTACTCATGAGACACTTTCTATGACAACTATAAGGAACTGGGAGAAACAGTGTATAAAGAGTGTGAGTCAAAATAGGGCAAGAGTTCCTGAAATACAGATATGGCTTTCCATAGGATACATTTGGACCAACAGACAGCTATTGTCTGAGTAATTGAGTGTGTTAGTGGACAGTTTAGTTATTAAAGACATTCCAAAATGGACTATATTATTTTAGAAAAAACTGCTGGAGCTATTATGAAATTATGACTACTCAGTAGAGATGTATAGAAAAAGGATTAGTTTAAAGAAATGGATAAATAATAGAACTAAAATGAAATCTTTTTTTTGTTGTTGTTGTTCTTGTTGTTGTTGTTGTTTTTCAAGACAGGGTTTCTCTGTGTAGCTTTGCGCCTTTCCTGGATCTCGCTCTGTAGACCAGGCTGGCCTCGAACTCACAAAGATCCACCTGGCTCTGCCTTAAAATGAAATCTTAAGAGTCTGCCAAAATCAGAAATTCAACTCTGGAATTATTTAACTCTAGAATGTTGAATTTTTTTTTTTATTCTTGTGGCCTGTTTCAGCAGCAGGCATTATTATCGTGAATGGCTTACCAAGTTTGCCTACAGATGAAACTTACTTGTTCATAATAATGGTGCATTAAAATATTTAAATGTCCATTTTGGGACCAGATATTATTTACATCTGTATCCTCAGCAACTGGAACTATGCCTATATGTCAAAGTAGAAAGTTGAATCTAAGTGTCTTAGCTCTTTTTTCCTCCTTTTAATTCTTTGTTTTAATGGTTTCATTAATTTGTGTTTAAAGATATTCCATGTCAATGTGCTTAGAAAATAGTTTTTAATAGTGAGTTATAAATAGTACAGAAACAGACAAATATTTGTTAGAACCCAAGAACCTTCTATACACCTTCTTAAGTGACTGCTAGACATGTCTTGCTCCTACAAAGCAAAAATATATCACATATTTTAATGCAGCTGTACTTCAAATATTTAGGCAATCTGGCATTTCTGAGTCACTTCCAGGTGATTCAATGATGATTTGAATAAGCATATATTGTTCTTATGTTTATCTGTTGCTACCTTGTATCTGAAATAATTAAGTACATAGGAACTTAGGATGGTAACTGTTTTAAGAAGATTTTGGATAGAAGGAGAAGGCAAACATTTTAGTATAGACCAAAGTTTAAGGTGAACACATTAAACCATTTAGCAAAACTTCTAGATCACCTTATCAATGAGGAGATTTCCAGGCTGCATCATGGTATGATCCTCTCCCTCCTCAGCATCGAGATCCCCCACCCAGCATCAGAGAGTGACGGTGGAGGAAAATATTAATCTCTCCAGGCCATAGGTTCCACGTTTGCAAAATGAAGATGTTCAAGTGGGCAGGTTTACACACGTGCTTTACTGCTCCTGTCTCATGTCAACTTTTCAGTTTTACCTCTGCGTCTCTGTCATTGTTGGCTAGAGACATCAGAAATGGGATAAAATCCTTCTACATGTTCAGAAGGCTTTTATAAAAGCCCGCAAAACATACCCAGGGTATTTGTTGTTTGTAAACACACACACACACACACACACACACACACACACACACATGCACAAGCACACACACACACACACAAAACTGAGCAAAATGTGACAGAAATAAACAACGAAAGAGGGTTAGTACAGAAGTTCTAATAGCTGTTAGGTATTGCATTTTTATCCTTAGGGTTTTAAAGAGAAATTAATCATTTTCTCTTGGAATGTTCATTTCAAACACATGTGAATTGTGACCAAATTTTATCTCCTGCCATGGACTCCGCTGGGAAGGCCCTGGCAATAAATCTCCCTGTCAGTATACAATGTCGCCCAGAATTGCAAACAAGCCAGAATGAAAAGAAATCTGGGCATGCTGGAAATAACAAAGATAGGTCAGGGTCATCCTATATGAACCCGTTTTTCATGCCACTGAAGAGAAATAGCAAGGTTGGTGGATGAAATCAGAAACAGTGTTTGGGGGAAGGAGAACCACTTACATTCTGAGAAGAGGGTGAAACAAGTACATTTCAAGCGATATTGGTCATCCTACTTTATCCTGAATTAGGGAGTAAGTACGAAACCTGGTGTGACATAGTGGCACTCAAGGAAGTGCTGGAGGACACTCCAGGCTTTAGAGGTCACAGGGGAGAAAGACTTGGGGACTGGAGACCTATCCCTATTTACTTCAGTGCTGTCTGAGTAAAGAAAGCCTACGTCCTGGAACTGACTTGTTCAGAGCAATGCTGGGCCCTCTAAGCAGGTACCATTATTAGTTAGTGTTGATTTGCTTCTGAGAAGGAATGTAGAAGGATCTCACGTGTACAGAATTAGGTCAGTAAACACACTGGGAAATGATACTGAAGGCCGCCAAGGGCAGATTTGCTCTAGAGTGCAGATGAGCCAGGAGACAGTTTAGCTTAACGTTTTCAATTTGCAACAGACACTTTAGATACATAATCCGTAAAAAGTAACAGGATGGTTGCATGTGGAGGCACCACAGTGGAGAAGTGAGAAATTATTAACAAAGTTAAGATTCCTCAAGTATCTTCTGTGGCCCAAAGACAGAAACATCATACTTAAAATTTATGAAATAAATATATATGTAACGTGTTATGTGCAATGCACAAACATATGAATCTATACATAAACATATATCCTCACAAACATTGCTTAAGTGTGTATTCTTAAATACTAAATGACATTCTTTGCAAGGTTTTAAAATGTATATGAGGTTACCATTCCTCAATCTGTCTGGAACCCAATTTTTTTTTCAAGTGTGTGTGTGTGTGTGTGTGTGTATGTGTGTGTGTGTGTGTGTACATGTGGAGGCCACCAATTGATGTTATGTCTTTCTCAATTACTCTTCATCTTATTTTGGGGACAGCATCTCCAAGGAATCTGGAATTCATCCATTTACATAGGCTAGATGGCCAGTGTGCTCCAGGGGTCTTCTTGTCTCTCACTCCTCAGCCACTGGGATTGCAAACACATGCCCAGCTTTTTATGTGGAAGCTGAGGATCTGAACATGGGTCTTAATGAATACATGGAAAGCACCTTACTTATTCAATTAAAACCCCAACCCCCCCATGGAGCCTGCTTTTCAAAAACATTCAATATTATTTGTGAGAATTTTCATAGGCATCCCCCCCCTTTTTTTAAAAATAGGTTTTCTCTGTTTAGTTCTGGTTGTCCTGGAACTCACTTTGTAGACCAGGCTGGCCTTGAGCTCACAGAGATCCACCTGCCTCTACCTTTCAAATGCTGGGATTAAAGATGTGCACCACCCCAACTCAGCACCCATTTTTTTAAAGCTACTGCAATTCATGTATTCATTCACTTATAGAAAGTCATTTTGGCTATGGTCAATTTTGTTATTATAACATATTTATGATTATATGCACTTATCTAGGATCTCAAATGCTTACAAATGAATATATGTATCTCAGGATAATATTATCTAGTTTGTAAAGCTTGATAGATTGCTTTCCAAAGTGTTTGTAGAAGTTAGATTTAATATTATTAAGGCTTTAAATACATTTTTTCATATTCTGGTGTTTTGTGGATATACCATTACCTTATTTTCTATGTGATTTGTAAATTTTTCATTTTACTTTTCTTATGCCTCTCTATGTTAAAAATATTTTATCACAATTCACTGCCATGAATAAGGCTAGAAGCCACCATTTTGCTTAAACCAAATTTTGGATGCAAACTTTACAATATTAGCACTGAATTTCTTTTTTAAAACATAGATAGTTTAATATATGTGCATTGTAAAATAGCATGTATCTTGAACAATACAACTATATATGAGAAAGAAATCTTTCTGCAATCTAACCTAGTTTTTTAATGAGTCACAGAGGACTAGTTTTGTAACCATCCATTGTTCTAGAAATATGAGAAAGCCACACAGCAGACTCTATGAGGTTCCATCCTCTAAACAAATAAAACAGTAGGCAAGCAGTTAGGATTCCAGGGTCTAAAAAATTCTCTATGCACTAGATAATCCATGTGTAAAAATCTATATATACTTGTTAAAGTTAAAAAATGTTTTAAAAGAGTTAAATATTTACAGCCACTTATCTCTGCTGCAAGTAGGAAGTCAGCTATTTCTGAAAGAGTGAATGACTATTCTTACAATATTTCATTTGCTACTTTGATACACATGATAGTTATGGCTATTTTATAAATATGAGGTCACTAGTGTAACACTTCAGAGACTTTTCATTTCTTCCAGATTGGCTGGTCTAGGATGTACTCTTGATAGACAAATATTGCAGAAGGTTCTGTATGCTGTGAATGTGTTGCTCTGATTGGTTGATAAATAAAACATTGATTGGCCAGTAGCCAGGCAGGAATTATAGGTGGGATAAGCAGACAAGGAGAATTCTGGGAAAGGGAGGACTGAGTCATGAGACGTCATCCTGCCATCCAGGGAACAGCATGTAATGGCACACAGTTAAAGCCACGGAACACATGGCGACATACAAATTAACAGAAATGGGCTGAGTGTAAGTATAAGAGCTAGTCAGTAGTAGGCCTGAGCAAATGGCCAAACAGCTTTAATATAAGCCTCTGGTGTGTTTACTTGGGTCTGAGTGGCTGTGAGACTGAGTGGCTGGGAGAGAGATTTGTCCTGACCACAGGCCAGGCAGGACACAGGAAAACTTCAACTACAAACAAAAGATGATCCCTTTCATATGCTTTGATAATCTGTAGGTAGAGATAAGAAAACCAAGTGCAATTCCACAACTATTCATTGAATACAACTTTCTCCCATGTTAAAAATCTTCAATTTACCAATTCCAAATATTAAGTGATCTTGTATTTGAAAAATTCTGTCTAAAAGAAACATCAATGAGTTCAAAGACATATGACAGAACACTTTCTTCTAATTATTTCCTAACTCCTAGTGATTGTCTTACTTATTAATTCATTTATTTAAGAAGCTTAATGCTTGTGTGATTAATTTTTTCTCTAATTTATAATGGATTGTTTTTCTTCTGTATATTTTCTCACATTGCACAAATGATGTGCTAAAAAGAGTTTTATTTCCCATCTTTGCAGATTTGGCCTTAAGAATTTCTTCAATAAAGAAATTAGGTCATTTACTTTTCACATTACTTTAGTGTGTGTGTGTGTGTGTGTGTGTGTGTGTGTGTGTGGTGTTTGTGTATTTGTGTGGGGAGGGGGTAGGCATCCCATGACACTCATATGAAGGTTAGACGACATCATGCTGAAGTTGTCTATCTCTTTCGACCATATAAGTTCAGGAGATCAAATTCAAGTCATCAGGTTTGACAGCAAATACTTGTACCTATTTCATAGGCCTGATTACTTATTCATTTTTAATCTGTAATTCCCTTGAAGTATGTGAGCACAAAGTTGTCTCCATGGGATGCTCTTATGTTGCTTATGAACCACAGAGCACAGTTTGAGAAATGTTTGTTTGATAAGCTTTTAGGTAAAAGCAGCTGTGCTTTACTTCAGGCACATTAGAGCTGCAGGGATATCCACTACCAAAGACGTACAGGGTATTTCTTCACTACATTAAAGTATTAACTTTCTACATTAATTTGTAGAGACAACTCTACCTTTGATATGAATTCCTGTTTACTTATCTAAATAGAAATATATTTAGCTGGGTTGTATCTCCATAGTAGAACTCTCTTACCACAGGTGAGTTAGATTATCAACACTGAAAAAAGAAGGAAAATATTTTTATAAGAACACATGATTTTGAAATGAGATAACATTAAAGAGTAATATTAAACCTATAGTTGTCATTTTTTAATACAACAGGAACATTTTACCCTTCTTCGGCCATTGTTCTCAAATTTTTCATAAATGATGAAGCTTACTTCTTAGGAAGTATTTTAGGACCTTAAACATCTGTATTATCTCCTTTGAAGTCCCCTAAGACATAACAGTATGCTTATAAATTGATAAGATGGAAAAGAATGGTCAAAATCTCATGTGAGTTTGGCTGTAATGTTCAGGAATGAGGCCCAAATGGCTATCTGGTTCCCATTACAGGGGCAAGCCTCAGTGCCCAAAGGGCTTGAAGTTTCCCTTAAAATGTCAGCATTGCCGGGTGGTGGTGGCACACGCCTTTAATCCCAGCACTTGGGAGGCAGCGGCAGGCGGATCTCTGTGAGTTCGAGGCTAGCCTGGTCTACAAAGTGAGTTCCAGGAAAGGAGCAAAGCTACACAAAGAAACCCTGTCTCAAACCCCCCCCCAAAAAAAAGTCAGCATTATGAGATTGAATCTGAAGTGTGAATTCACTCACTTATTTATTCATTCAAAATACTCTTAGTCTCTCATCTTTGTATGTCATTATATCTCACAAGATGGCACCATAGAATAAGTAGCCAGAATTCAAAATAATGGGATCATATTTCATCTTACAGTATCTGGAGAATGACACCTAGCATGGGCAGGTATGATGCAGAGGACACTAATGTTCCCAGGGTTAGGGAATAGTTTTTCTTCTCTCTTCTGGACCTTACCACTCTGCTCTTACCTCAGGAGCACTAGCCCCTATAGGCTGTTTCTTCCTCTGTGTAAGCTAGTGTCCTGGAGAAAATGGGCAGTGGTTAGTCCTGATGGTAGCCTAGAATGTGGATATTTGTGATGCTTGTTCCCAGAAGGACTCCAGCCTCCCCCAGGAATTTCATCTTCTGCTATTGTCTTGGAAGCTTGGGGTTATTTCCTGCTTCTATACTGTCAAGATTGACCCTCTTTGGCAACGGGATTCTTAGTCTTCCTATACAAATATCAATTTTCTGATCCAGTTTCTGTATTTTAGAGTTGTTTGTAACTATTTTGCTCTTTGGATCCTGACACAGAAGATGTCCTATAGGAAGCAAACTAGGAACAAAATTATTTAAATTTACTAGGCATTATCTCAATGAATGGAAGCAGTTGTTCAAATCCAAGGACAGGGTCTAGATTAGATTAGATATTAACTCATGCTCTTAAAACAGTGGTTCTCAACCTTCCTAATGCTGAGAGCCTTTAATACAGTTCTTTATGTTGTGGTGACCCCAACCATAAAATTATTTCATTGCTACTTCATAACTGCAATTTTGCTATTGTTGTAAATTGTAATATAAATATTTTTGGAGATAGAGATTTGCCAAAGGAGCTATGACCCACAGGTTGAGAACTGCCGTGTTAAAACTAGACCATTCATGTGCAATATATCATGGTCAACTCAAACAATCCTATTTGCACAAAACACAACCTGCCAATTCTACCCCAGGTTTTATTTTTAAAATTAACAATGGAAAAACAAAAAAAATCTTTAATTTCTTGGTATTCCTTAGAGCAAGATAGTAAGTGACATTTCTTTTTCTTTTGCATTGTTTGAACCAATTTCATCTAAGACTAGAATGATCATTTCATAGGCTATAGGTAGAAAAGGAAGAGGAAGAAGCCACTGGTATAGTTTCCTACAGTTAATCTCTCCAAATACCCACTAGAGACATTCTAATGTGTTAAACTTTAAAAGAAAGGTGCTTGATCATTGACATCATTCTTCCCAGTAGGCTCCCAGAATTCCTGTGTAGAGTTATTCACTTCTTGCCTGTATTTAGGCTTCCAAGAGGTTAGGCACATAGGAATATGCACAACCAGATGAATAGGACAGCTATACACTAAGACAACAGAACATGTTTTATGTTAAGAGAGATTATACAAATATTTCAAGTAAAATAAAGAAATTTCCAGTAACAAATGTAGCTCAGCACATTTTTCGCATATTTGTATGTATGTATGTATGCATGTGTGGTGGCACACATGTGTGAAGGTGTGTGCATGTGGAGGTCCAGAGTTGACTTCAGGTGTCCCACTTAATGGCTCCCCACCTTATATTTTGAAGCAGGGTCTCTCACTGAACTGGAACTTGCCATTTTGGCTAGTCTAGCTAAACAACTTTATGCTGTGATCCATTGCCTCAGCCTCTTGTCCCTACCAGGGTTACAGGTGGGTCACCATGCCATCCTTGCTTGGAAAGTTGCTTTACTGGCTGAGTCATCTCCCCATTCTTGGCAGCACATTTTCAATGAGATTTTAAGTTAGCAGTCTGCTTCTTATGAGGACTATGTAAATAATCCCATCATGCCCTTAGTTATGCCTCTGCAATAATGAACTTCTCTCAGAAATACTCCTGAAAAAGTCAATGAAACTCTGCTAACTCTTATGAATTAATCAGATAAAGACTGGAGGAAGACATTTCATATAACAGGAGTGGCAAATGCAAACACCCAAAGGTGAAGTGTAAGATGCCATGCTTAATTGTCCTGTGAAGGTGAGTGAACTGCATACTTTTCTTGAAAGAGCCAAGATGTACCTTTATATAGCCTTTCCAGATGTGTTATTTTAAATCCTTTTCTATGAACATATTCTAATTTTTACATATTCATCCACAAATAATAACTAATCTCTCCAAAAATTATAACCAATAACTGAATGAAACAATAAAAACTACCAATAATGTCATGTAGAATGACTCATCCCTAACAGGCTTGAAGGCTAGCTGGCCCAAACCAGTAATAAGACACTTTCTGAGAGCCAACCTGAGTCTGCCTAAAGACCTTAGCAGAACCAACTGGGACATGATCTGAGATGACCTGGATCAATGAGAGGTAGCTATGTCACACCAGCAGATGCATATTCATCAATCAGACCTTCCCCCAGGGCAAGGTAGAGGGTATATAAGACTTGACTCTTCCTGAATAAACTGAGCTCCTTGTTTCAACATTCTCCCAGAATCTGTGTTGTTGACTCTGCTCCTACTTGGCCCCCTCCCCCAAAGGGAACAACAGCACAGGACTCTGCCATAATGCCTAATAGCCATTGTAATAAAAATGTGTTTTTTAAAAACAATGACTGCACTGATGGCAGGTATCCAATTTATTTTCTGTTGTATCTGCCACTGTTCCATTGAGAGGACATACATTTTGCAAACTGATAAAAAAAAGGGTTTTTTTTTATTGAAATCAAAGCTGTTTTCTTGACTTACACAGGCTAAACAAGTAGAGATAATATTTAAAATCCAGAAAATTCATGTAAAGTAGGAATTCATAATGTCTTTCCAAAAAGATTTGCTTCATTTTAAAGTCTTTGTGTGTGTGTGTGTGTGTGTGTGTGTGTGTGTGTGTGTGTGCATGTACCTGTGTATGCATGTTTGTGTGTACATGGTGTAAAACAATATCAGCTTTAAATAATCTATGTATCTCAAATGAGTGTAGGTACCTCAGATGCCAGAGTGAAATGTCAGGTCCCCAGGAACTAGAGTTATAGGTAGTTTTGAGGTGCCTGAGTGAGTTCTGATGCCAAATTTGGATCCACTGCAAGAGCAGGATGTGCTCTTAGTCAGGGAGCCTCCTCTCCAGCTCCTGGAATTCATAGCATCTTGTTCATTGTAAAGAATTCTGACAACATTGGGTCTGTATTTCAGTATGGCCATGAATGGACAGAAATGAAACATCCTTCCCACTAAGCCCTAGATCTGTGCCTGCAGCTCCAGATCACCAGCAATTTCTGGGCCTTGAGACTTACAGGTTGTGTATACTTACCAAAATGTGTGTTTTGGCTACACAAGCCATTTTACTTTTTAATCCCTGCCTTCTTGTTTTATACAATGCTTTTTTCTATCCTTTCCCATTATTTCATTTACTACTTTGCATTTCTTTCTGATGACTTTATACTGTATTTGTTAGTCTCTTCCTAGTAAAACAGGGTTGCATTTACTTTCAATATTTAAAGATCAACTCAACTAATAGGTAAATGACAAATAACTTCCATGTTATAAACGTATTTGTTTTAATGGGCATTTCACCTATATTAAAAATGCAAAATGGGGCTGTGATTACATATCAGGTAATGTATGGGCACAAATGGACTTTTTACACAGTGTGATCCTTTTCAGAAGTATCATATTGCAGGAGTCTTGATTTCTCCCAAGGTATATTATTGTATGCCACACACAATGAAAGCCAAACATTTATTTGGATGAAGCAATATAAGCTTTTTAAAAAATCTATGTATTTTAAATTAGGAATGGTCTAAATTTATATTCTACTGGTAAACAGAATACTTGAGTATCTGACTCTTTTAACTATATGTTTAAGCATGTTTGACACAAATACATGATAATTTTAAGATTCTTAAAACATATTCAATTCAATAAAATAGCAATTGAAATGATTTTAAAACATACAAAAATCAAAGAAGAAAAGGCCCATTTCTTGAGTCTGACAGCATATGCATGCGTTTATAAGGTGTATACATAAGATGATTGCATTGTCTCATCTGATCTTAAAAATGTCAGTCACTTAAATGGATATCATGGTTTCTTTCTTTGGCAGATAAGAAAATGAGAGGCTCATATTAGATAAGCAATCTGCCAAAACTCAAGCAGATAATGAGGAGGAAGCCTGGACCAGGTTTCAGAATTTAAGTTCATTCATTTATACAATGAATATTTATTGACTGTATGCTTTATGCTGGTCCTCTGCTGAGTACTGGAGCGGTGGTAATAAATTAAACAGTTGCTGTCCTCAAAGACCGCACAGACACACAAGTTAAGTATAATACATTCTGGTTGGCAAAATAATAGAGACATTTCCAGACCATGATGGACTATTCGTATATTCACAACGACAGCCACAGATGCCTTGGGAAGGGGAGGTCTAGTTAAAATAAGTTGTTTGGATAAAGCAGGGGATAAAGAATAGTGCAGTGGGGTATAACTGACAGGATGATCAAGGGCTGGAGGTAGAAACAGACAGAACTGAAAATTTGTGAAAAGAAGGGAAGGGTGTGGGTCAAGAAAAGTAGATAGAGACAGAAACATCAGTTCATCTTGCTGAGAGCTTATTGCCTTTATTCTATAGTTTAGGGTTTAAAAACAGAGGGGAAATTATCACTTTTCTTCATATTTAATACTCTTCACTTTATTTTTGTGTTGTATAAAACCTGATAATATTTAAATAAATATATATGTCAAAACATACTAGACAGTCTACTTTTATCCCTGGGTACAGGCCTGGCAGAAACATTGCCACAGACACAGGTAAGACTGATAATAACAATGCTTATTACTATTTGAACTTAAAACAGAAACAAATTGTGATTTATTCATATGTAATTGAATTTTATGTAGTAATGAGATTCAATGATGTACTAACACACATGATACCATTAATAATTTTCACAATACTTCAAACATGACAGATTAACTTATGGAGTAGATAATAAGGACAGTACAAGAGCAGCTTTGGAACAGAGAAGGACTATGCATGGGAAAGACTCTGGAAAGAGGCTTTTGTTTTTCTTATTTATTGTTCTTGGTGCTGGCTTATCTGAATGCTTCGTTATGATTTTTTCACTAAACAACTTCCCCTCTAGGATATACCTCTCAAAGTGACTCACCACTCTGCCTCTGAAAAGGAGCTTGCCTGAATCTGATGCACCTGCTCAGGTATGCCAACATGGAATAAGCTTGTGTGAACAGTCATAGCAGTGGAACTTTCCTGGATGGATCAACAATGACAGCAGCTAGAATCATGTAGAGCAAGACTTAGAGAGGCTTCATCCAGCAACTGATGGACACAGATGTAGATCCACAGCCAAACATTAGGCAGTTTGGGGAAATCCTGTAGAAGAGGAGAAGAAAGGATTGTAGGAGCCAGAGGGGTCAAGACCACCACAAGAAAACTCACAGAATCAACTAACCTGGGACCATAGGGGCTCACAGAGACTGAACCAACAACCAGGGATCCTGCATGGGACTGACTAGGCACTCTGCATATATATGTTACAGTTGTGCAGGTGGGTTCCCTTGCATGACTCTTGACAGTGGCAACAAGAGTTGTCTCTGACTCTTTTACTGGCATTTGGGACCCTACTCCTCATACTGGGTCACCTTGCTCAGCCTTAATCCTTGGGGAGATGCTTAGTCTTACTGAAACTTGATATGCCGTGTTTTGTTGATGTTCATGGGAGACCTGCCCTTTCCTAAACAGAAATGGAAGAGGAGTGGATTGGGTAGGAAGGAATAGGGGGGGTGGAGGGATTGGAAGGAAAGGATGTAAAATAAATAAATAAATAAATAAATAAATAAATAAATAAATAAATAAATAAATAAATAAATAAATAAAGCGCTGTGCAATGGCCTTGGCCATGTATTCTTCCATCCTTCCTTCCTCCCTCCTTTTCCATTTCCCAAACCTGCTTGGGAAACATGTCTCACAATTTCACCAGCAGAAGTGTAACTCTGTAGCACGTCTGCTTTTGTGCTGAAGCAATTGCTCTTCTTCCTCTTCTGTGTGGTAAAGTAACAAAGAAGAAATCACAACAAACTGATGTAGCGTGAAGAAAGTAGCGGACTACATAAGGCATGGGAAGGATGAAGAGCAAAACAGAGGGAGAAGATCTAGAGGATTCTAGAAAAATCAGGTAAGCAAATGAAGAGTGTGATATGTGAGAACCGAAGGGAGTTGAAAATTATAGAAGATGTGAGTGTCAAATAAGAGGGTGGCTTCAGCAGGGCAGTGGTGGTGCACGACTTTAATCCCAGTACTCAGGAGACAGAGGCAGGCAGATCTCTGTGAGTTTGAGGCCAGTGCTGGTCTATAGAGCGAGTTCTAGAACAATCAAGGCTACAGAAAGAAACCCTTTCTTGAAAAAAACATAAAAAAAGTCTTCAATAAAATATTATTTGCAAAATAACTCTGAGATTGGGCAATCAGAAGACTTTATAAAATGATTCAGGAAATTTCCAAAGACATTGATATAAAGATGAGGTGAGGGAGATGAAAATGTCTACATGAAACACTGAGTGTTCCCTTCAATCTAGGATAATTAAAGAGAGTCAAGGGTTACTCTTAATTCCTTATGAGCTGTGGACTCAGAAACTGCCCTTTCTTTTGTTGCCTTGTGCTGCCCGCCTCTTCACTGATGGTAGCAGAAAGTTCTCTTAAAATGCTTTTTTATCTGCAGGACCTAATGAAGGAGTGAAGTCAGAGGTCATCACGCCTCTCATTATTGCCTCATAGCCATATTCTCTACAGTGTTACCACCTACAGCTGGAAAAACACATACTTAGTTATTTTATTAAAGTAACTATAAAGGAAAATTATTTAAAATATTTTATGCACTAAATTTTCATCACATTCTTTCCCCTTTCAACTCCTTTCAGATCCATCTCAACTCCCTACTAACCCAATGTCATGCTCTCTCTTTTTCTCCTTCTCTTAAAAACAACAACGAAAAGAACAAACAACAGAAAGCTACAATAAAGAGACAAACTAAAGAAAAGAAAATCAAATCAATAAGACAAAAAAAAAATTAGCTGGGCGGTGGTTGAGCACACCTTTAATCCCAGCACTCAGGAGGCAGAGGCAGGTGGATCTCTATGAGTTCAAGGCCAGCCTGGGCTACAGAATGAGTTCCAGGACAGGCTCCAGAGCTACATGTCTCGAAAAACAAACAAACAAACAAAAGACAAAAAAATTACCAAAATTAAAAAAAAGAAGTGAACAAAAGAAAACAGAGTCTGTTTTGTATTGGCCAACTATTTCTGGATATGAGGCCTGCCCTAGAGTGTGATTGATATACCCAGAAATTATTAATTTTCGATAATAGCTACTGCATATGTATTACCTGGTATCTCCTGAGAGAGTGCTGTCTTATTTGCACCCTAGCCCTCTGGTCCTTGCTTCCTTTTTCTGGACACCTCATTTTGAAACTGCTTTTGTAAAAAATCTTCCTAACATGAAGAAATTGAGCTTGTGCTCAAGAAGAAGCTTTGCCCTCACTGACTAGTGTTCATGATGCTGGAAGGCACTTGATACACTACTGGAGGATGTAGTAGAATATTAATTTTAAGGTGTGTTACTTTTGTTTATGTTGTGTTTGTTTAACTCTTTGAAGCTGTGTTACTGTGCCTGTCTAAAACACCTGATGGTCTAATAAACAACTGGTCAATAGCAAGGCAGGAGAAAGGATGGGTGGGGCTGGCAGGCAGAGAGAATATATAGAGGGAGAGATCTGAAAAAGAAAGGATCTAGGAGCCAGAGAAGGAGGAGGACTCCAGGGCCCATCCAGCCACTTGGCTAAACAGCAAGCCACAGAGTAAGAGTAAGAGTTACAGAAGTAAGAGAATGGGAAAATCCCAGAGGCAAAAAGTAGATAGGATCATTTAAGTTAAGAAAAGCTGGCAAAAAACTAAGCCAAGCTAAGACCAGGCATTCATAAGTAATAATAAGCTTCCGTGTGTGAATTTATTTGGGAGCTGGGTGGTGTGCCCCCTAAAACCACTAACAACAGGAAGAGAAAGCTAATCATCAATATCACTCTGCTACAAACCCTGCAATCATCAACAGTGACCTGCTTACAAGATATACTGGTGCTATAATGGCCTAGATAATATGGGCATAACCAATCATATTTTTATGAAATGTAAGGCCCACTCCATGAGATGAAAGCCATATGTGACACAGCTAAAGTGACCAAGAACATGAGATTACATAGGTCATGGGCTTAGGGGGAAACCTACTACTATTATTCTGCTAAAGAAGCATAGTAATAAATGATAATAAAATGACTCTTAGTGACGTACTTCTATAACCACAGGTCTGTTCTACGTTCAGCCCACACCAGAGAAGCTTCCCCTTGTAGAAGATAGACATTAACACAGAAACCCACAACTGGACAATGTGTAGAAAGTGAGAAACTTTGGAGCATTCAGTCCTAAATGAGATGTCTTTCTCAAACTCCTTTTCTCAAGGCTCAAGGATTTATGTGGAAAAGGAAGAAGAAAGATTGGAAGAGCCAGAGGTGATGATGGATGATTCCAAGGAGACGGTGTCTGCTACACACAACAGGATTGATGTACAAATGAACTAAAAGAGACTGTGGCTGCATGCACAAGACTTGCACAGGTTTAAGCTAGTTGCGATCCTGAACTGAGAAGGGGAAGTGGACACAGGGCCCCACCGTAACCAAAAACTATATGCAATTGACACCAGCTGGTAAAGGGAAAATCAGGTTTTTAGTGGAGCCTCACTAGGTGTATCAGTCACACTATAAGACAGGGCCCATTTCCAGGAACAGTTGAGCAACACAAAACAGACTTGATGTGTTTTTCTTTGTTTGTTTTGTTTTGTGGTATTTGTGGTTTTTTTTTTTTTTTGCTTTTTTTCCTTTTATTGGTCTTTTGCTTCTTTGTTTTTCATTTTGATATTCATTTTGTGGAATTTTCTTATTTTTGTTTTTGAAGGAGAAAGAGAAACTATAGAGTTGCTTAGTTATGGAGGTGGGGAGGATCTAAGAGAAGATGGGGGAAGAAAAAATAGTGTATGGAAAAAATATTCTATTTAGAATATAAAAATATTCTAAAGAACATTCTATCACGTTTTACAAAACCATTGTTCTACTTCTTACACTTGGCTCACCTGAAAATGTGCCTTCCTCTGCAAGCAAGTATTCTAGTTTGAGAGAGAATGTTTTTCTACAGAGACTCTGTGGACCTCAGGGACTAGAGAGATCAGGGATGACAATACAGGTGTCTCAAGAGACAGAAAGTTTGCTGTTTGTTGAGCCACACACAAAAAATAAACAAATAGCCTGTTAATTCTAAAATTCTTGAGTATCATGTGACAGAAGCACAGAGATTGATAGACATGGATGGATTATCTCATTAGTAATTATTTAGCTGGTGCTGCTAAATAATTATGAACAAAATGACAGTGTTCAAAAGGTTAAGTCCTTATTGAATGTGGAGATGGCATAGGCAAGGCCATCTCTAATTCATAGAAACTAAATTGCAGGATATCAAGAAGGGGCATCACCTCCCTATCATCATTGAATATGCTACCCATCATGAACTTTCAGAAGAGAATAACACTTCAGACCAAAACTATAAACCTCTCTTGATAAATACCACCACCACCAACAACAACAAAAATCCACTCAAACCAACTACCCTCTTTTTTTTCTGCAGTGGTTAGTCTGCTTTCATGACCCTGACTCCAGTGGTGGTGTTTCACAGTGAGGATGCTTTAGGTTGGAAGAAAATTGCCCAGTGCAGCCTGTGTACTTTTGCAATTTTGTTTAATTTCTCTGGGCTTTTCCCCTCATTTATCTATAAAGCCCTGCATCCTATTAATAATTTGGTTTTGTTTGAAAGTAACATGAGGTGAGTATTGAAGATAAGTAATGACATAACCTTCCCGTTTTCAGTTGAAAGGGGACATTTGGAGGCTGATCTCAAATCTCATCAGTCCTGGAACACGTGTAGCACAGTTATTTTTGAAGGAAATATAACACTTTTAGTGTATATATGGGTCTATAAAATTGTGTCAAACTATATTTTTGTTTATATTTCTTTGACATGTTTAATAACCTTACTGTTCAACATTGTTAAAATGTTTTCATACTGTAAATGACACTAATTAAAGTCAATTTACAACATTTATCTAAATTAAACCTATTGAGCTTACTTTTAGAAAATAAAATCTTATTTTGGTTTTAGTCAGTCATGTAGTAGAAATTTATTATGTTTGTCTAACTTATAAAAAGGAAAGATTTATTTAAAGAAAGCTAAGCTATGTTTAACAACCTGTCTAGCCACCCGCCTTTTCCATAGAAAAGGTTGGCTCCAATCTAGCTTTTGATTTCAAACATAAAGGGTAAAGCCACTTTTACATTCACCGTCTACAATACAGTGCGTCAAGTTAGACTTTGCAGAATATAAATTTGTGAAGAGATTGTTAGAGCAGTTTGGATCATATTGTGAAATGAAGCTGGAATTTTAAAAGGCAGAGTTGATGTTTCTACAACCATGCCGTTGACTTGTGCTCAAGTGTACCCTCCATGGTATGAACCATTCCACAGAAGGAGTAGGCTAAAAAAATGACTAAAATAGATATGTATGAAAAACTTTGTCTACTAGAAACAGCGGTGGGGAAAAATCATTCTGGATTGTCAATGCCACCATTGATTAGTGTCACTATATTGATGACTCCTCAAACATTTGCCTTTGCTACAGTGTCCTGAACATTGAGAGTTACTTCAGATATTCCTGCAATGAAAAAGACAGAGAGAGTCTGAATTAGCCCAACATGTCAGAGATCAACAAAAAATTGGATTATGCAAGTAGACAAATTCAAAGGAAGAAAGGGTCCCATTTTCCTTAGATTGTGACAACAAAGTACCATAGCCTAAGCATAGCAGGCTGTAGAAATATATTTCCTAAAGTACTGGAGGCTGGAATCATGAATAAGGGTGGAAGCTTGGTTCTGCTGAGTGCTTTCAACCTGGCTTATAAATAAATAGAATACTTCTTCTTTACAAAGGCTGCAATTCTATTGGGTTACAGCCCCATGCTTAAGAACTCGTCTGCCCTTCATTACTTCCTTAAAGTGCTACTTCAAAATAATTCCATTGGTGGTTACAACTTGAATATATGAATTGGGAGAAGTTCAACCTGGTTTGTGCAGAAAACGATGATCTTAGAACCCTCTACCCGTAATGCCAGCCAGTGTGTGAGCAAGCACTTCACGCATGACACCCCACTCATTGTCTCATTATTAGCCTTTGACGATGTGCTCTTGTCTTTCATAATGGCCAGGAACTATCAATTCCCTGCCACGTGCTTTTCCTCAATATTCCCATGAGTATTTAGAGTTCAATTCAGAGGGCTGGAAATTTTTCCTGTATCTTCAAGTCCAGATAATGAGGTTCTTCCACCACCATTTCCCATAATATATTTAACATGACTTCATGTTTAACATAACTTAAATAATCAGAAAATCTTTTTTTTTTCATGTACACAAACAGCGTTAGGAAAACAAACTGTTCTGTTGTTGTACCTCCTGATCTGGGTTCATTGACAGGCTTATCACACAGCATCCGGTGCCTATAATAAAATTATCCTGAAAGCTCCTAGATTGGCTCCTACTTTTTCAATTAAAATGTGAAGTATTTCAAGTAGAATTTGAGTGTTAGTTGCTTCTTGTATTTTGAAAAACTAAAAATTGATGTTTAATATTTGCAGTAACTCAGAATATTGGAGTAAAAAACATTTTATCTCAAGTTTTCTAGAAACAAAATATTCTGTACTATGGGAGTTTCCACAACTGTCTTTCTAACTTTCTGTCTGTCTGCTTCTCTATCTATCTATCTATCTATCTATCTATCTATCTATCTATCTATCTATCTATGATCTATCTATCATCTATTTATATGTATGTCTATTAGCTATCTATCTTTTATCTAGCAACAATAAATCAAGTAATCTATCATCTACCATCAATCTTTCATCTCTCATGTCTGCCTTTATCTTTCATCTATCTATCTATCTATCTATCTATCTATCTATCTATCTATCTATCGACGAATTTTTAAATAGTCTTATTAAATAAGAAACACAGAGCCAAATACAGAGTAAAAAACCCAAGAGATCAGAGCACTAGCAAAGAGCCAAGACTACCTTATCTTACCACCTGGCCACCGTCCTTTCCCAGAGAGAGTTTCTTCTTGTCTGACTTGTCTTTTAAAATTGCCTTCCTGTTCTGCCTTCTCATTGGCTCTAAACCCAACCACATGACTTCCTCATCACTGTCTGTCTATACAGACCTCCAGATCTCTATGGTTGGTACTGGGATTAAAGATTCGTGTCACCACGCTTGGCTGTGTCCTTGACCACACAGAGACTCTGCCTGCCATGTGATCGGATTAAGGGCATGGGCTACCACCACCTGACTTCTGTTTCTGGCTTGCTAATGACCTCTGATATCCAGGCAAACTTTATTTATTAACATACAAATAAAATCACATTTCAGCACAATTAAAATATTACATCTATCTATCTATCTATCTATCTATCTATCTATCTATCTATCTATCTATCTATCTATCATCTATCTCTATTATCTATATATCTGTCTATCATCTATCTATCTAATCATCTATCTATCTATTATCTGTCTGTATCTATCTGTCTATCTATCTATCTTTCTATAATATGTCTACCTACTAGTGTACCTCTCATCTGTCTAGTGAAATCAATATGTATATATCCATACTCATTGATAATATTGGGAACAATGGACTATCCTGCAAAAAAAAAAATCCCTTTTTCACTTTAGTTAAAAGGCATTTGCCATCCACAGACTATAGTGACCAAACTCTTTTTTCCCCCAATGGTGTTTTTTTAACTTTAGAAAAAATTTACTTTTCACTAAATAATCTAACTTTAAAAGTGGAATACAGATCTAAACAAAGAATTCTCAATAGAGGAAACTCACCTATCTGAGAAACAAAGAAATGTTTAATGTCCTTAGCCATCATGGAAATACAAATCAGAACTACTTTGAGATACCATCTTACACCTTTCACAATGGCTAAGTTCAATAATACAAGTAAGAGCTCATGTTGGCAAGGATGTGGAATAAGGGAAACACTCATCCATTGCTCGTGGAAGTGCAAACTTGTATAGCCACTATGGAAATCAATATGGTGGTTCCTCAGGAAGTTGGGAATTGATCTTCCTCAAGATCCAGCTATTCCATTCTTAGGCATATACCCAAAGGATGCCTCATCCTACCACAGGAATACTTGCCCAATCATGTTCATTGCTGCTGTAATTATTATAGCCAGAAACCTGAAATAACCTAGATGTTTCTCAACAGAAGAATGGATAAAGAAATGTTGTACATTTACACAATGGAGCATTACTCAGCTGTTTAAAAAATGACATCATGAAACTTGTAGGCAAAAGGATGGAACTAGAAAAAAATCATACTGAGTGAGGTAACCCAGACGCACAATGATAAATATGGTATGTATTCACTTGTATGTGGATGTTAGCCATTACGTAAATGATAACCAACCTACAATCCTTAGACCCAGAGAGGTTAGGTATACAGGAAGGAACTAGGGGAGTACATAGATCTCCCTGGGAGAGGGGAACAGAATAGATTTATGGGTTGACTGGAGGCAAGTGGGGACAAGACTGAGAAGATCAGGTGGGGGAGAAAGAGGGGAGATATGATTAAGGGAAGGAATATATGAAGATTCAGCTGGAATTGAGGGACATTTTAGGGATGGTATTGAAACCAAGGGCAGTGAAAACTTCCTTAATTATGTGAAGGTGATCCTAATGAGTTCTCCAAATAATGGGAGATACAGACTCCCAACTAGCCATCTCTTATCACCAAATGAGTCTTCTTGTTGTGGGACTGGGTTGCATTCAGTTGAGTTATCGTCAGGGGGTTCCCATAGAAATTTCCAAACAACTCAGGCTGTTGCTAAGACAATGGGTTGCTCTCCACAAACTGACAGTGAGGCCCATAGCCAAGGACAATGTCCACACAACTCATTGAACATAGAGAGGTTGAGTTGGTGCCTACATAGAGCCTTCACTTCTGTGTTCTAGTCTCTTTGGAGCAGGAAGGTACTCTGCAGGCTACCAAAAGAGAAACATAAAAACCAACCCAGCCACAAAACCTTTTACTTACAATTTTCCCTGCCTATAAGATATGCTTAGGCGGCCGGGCGGTAGTAGCGCAGGCCGGGCGGTGGTGGCGCACGCCTTTAATCCCAGCACTCAGGAGGCAGAGCCAGGTGGATCTCTGTGAGTTCGAGGCCAGCCTGGGCTACCAAGTGAGTTCCAGGAGAGGCACAAAGCTACACAGAGAAACCCTGTCTCGAAAAACCAAAAAAAAAAAAAAAAAAAAAAAAAGATATGCTTAGGCAATGGTGAAATAAAACTTGTGCGAATGAATAGTCAACCAACGATTGATTTGATTTAGGCCCACTTCACAAAATGGAACCCATGTCTGACACTGTTTGGATGACCAAGAACAAGAAACTAGATTATCCAGAAACTTAAGGTAAAACCAAATATTAGTGTTTTTAAAAAAGTCAGTAAAATGACATCTAATAATATTCTGCTATACTCATAGATCTGTGTCTTGCTTGCCCATCATCATACAAGCTTTCCCCTGTAGAGGATGGGAATAAATGTAGAGACCCACAGACAGACATTATGTGTTGAGTGAATCCTTGGAATACACAGCTCTAAATGGGATATCTCCATCAAATACCTCCCATAAGATCTCAGGGAACCCTGTAGAAGTGGAAGAGAAAAGAGTGTAAGAGACAGGGGAGATAGAGGACACCAGGGGAACAAATACCTCTGAATCAACTGAGCAAGGCTCATAGGAGCTCATAGAGACTGAAGTAGCAAGCATAGGGCTTACATGGTCTATACCAGGTCCTCTGCATATATATTTTAACTTTAAGTTTAGTATTTTTATGGGAATCCTGAGTGTGTATATAAGAGGGTCTCTGATTCTTGTGCCTGCTCTTGGGCTCTTTTCCTTACCTTAGGTTGCCTTGTCCAGCCTCAGTGTAATGGTTTTGCTTTATTTTATTATATTTTAATTTGTCATGTTTGGTTGTTATCTCTTAGAAGTCCATTCTTTTCTAATGAGAGCTAGAAAGAGGAAAAAATAATAAATATAGTTGGATGAGTATGGAATGAAGATGGACCTGGGAGGGGTGAATATGATTAAAATGCATTGTATAAATTCTTAAAGGATAAATAAAGCTATACTATAACAAAAAATCAGAAATTAGCCGGGCGGTGGTGGTGCACGCCTTTAATCCCAGCACTCGGGAGGCAGAGCCAGGTGGATCTCTGTGAGTTCGAGGCCAACCTGGGCTACCAAGTGAGTCCCAGGAAAGGCGCAAAGCTACACAGAGAAACCCTGTCTCAAAAAAAAAAAACCAAAAAAAAAAAAAATCAGAAATTATTGTTTTTACATTATTATTGTTATTTTTACTTTTCATCCTTTCTGCACCTGTATAGGTAGAGAAAATTGTAGGAGTGGAAGAGGTCATTAAAATGGCTAGGCTTAAATCCCATGCCACAGTGATGAGTAAAATGAAGGACAACTGACTCTTAAGAGACATGGCTACTAGTAAGCAGTACCTAGGATAAAGCTCAGCTTGGAGGTATCACACCTGGAATTCCGTTCATTGATCTGAACGTAAGTGTTACACTTCCCTTACCTTGTGACTCGATTCACACTGCCCTTACCGCCTCATTCACTGTCGACTATGCCTACATAAAATGAAAATCTTTGGTCAAGTTCTGGCTAAGGCTTTTGGTTTACTCTGCCTTACTTCTTAATGTAACTGCTGTGTTTCACAATTTCTGTATTATATTTATCTTAATTTAAATATAAAAATTTTGTTTAATTTTTTGACTATGTGAGCACAATTTTTTAAAAGGCAACACTACCAATATGTCGCTTATCATTTTCTTTTTGAATATAAATTTTATTATGAAAAAAATTGCCAATAAATATGGTTTTATTTAAAATTTCAATTTACTATATGCCAAGCATAATGCAAATAGTCTTATGTACTCTTCTCATCCCTTCTACTGAAAATCTGTTGTATTTATCTTACAGATGAGGCACTAGAGGTTTAAAAAACTCACCTAACCTCATAGAAAAATGCTTTTTTAGCACAGAAGACTAGTCCTATTTCACTGATTTCTTTTTTAAGCCTACACTTCTTCCTATGTATTTTTCACCTCTGGCTATAGGATGCATCTTCTAGCTAGTGTAACTTTACGATTCGGCTGTTTGCAGTGTGTTTTCATTAGTTGGCCATATACTAACTAGGTCACTCTCTGATAGGAGTTATCTAGGGTTCCAGGAGATAGGTTCCTGTTTTTGTCTCCTTCCATGGCCATAGACTATCCACACACAAATATTTGTGGTTCAGAATTGAATTCACACTTCAGAAGATAGCGAATGTGTGTCAGCCTTAAGCAAAGAGGGATAGGCAAGTGATGATTAAAAAGGAAATAGAACAGTTTCAGTTTATGGTTCAGAATTCCTTGAATTCCTTTCAAATTTATGCCCTGTGTTTTGGAGACATAGGCAAAATTTTGGGAAAGACAGACTTATTCAGGGAAATCCTTATGCCACAGATATTCATTGAAAATCTTATATTGCAAACAAATTATTTAATGTGATTGTTCATATGGAAGGTCAATGAGGAATTTTAAAAACATGAACCATGGGAGGCATGTAACAAAAGAACAAGAGAGTTACTGAGAGAATGCAATCTTAATTTGAGAGCTGGCTTTATTTGGAAAAAAAAAAATGGGAGACAACCAGTAAGGACAAACTATTAATAGGAATCAAGTCTTTGTGTTTTTTGTAAGCTGTTTTTTCTCAAACTAGAACTCATTTGCAAATAGTCAGAATTTGTGTGTTTGCTGAGCAGTGAGCTTAATTTAAGTTGCCAAGAACTGTTTGTTCTTTCAGAACTGTTCACTTTTGCGGTATAAGGCTATGCTTACCATTTTCTATAAAATCTCCACATGTTATTTATGATAATTCTTTCAACTTTGATTGCAAATTAAAGAAAATTAATTATTTTAGTCTTTTAAATAGGAAATGTAACTTAATAATGCTTAGTTTTATATCTTTTTATTTATTTTTACTTTTCAGTTTTATTGTTTTTATAATTTTTATTACTTCTTGGAAAATTTTTAACAATAATTTTCTTTTGGTTCTAAGATAAATCACTATTGTTTTATTTATTTACAGGAAGGCATTATTCACAGAGAAAGAATGACATGCCAAAAAAGTGTTTATGTGTATCAGCACAACCTTTAACCACTTTATAACAAAACTACTTAAAAAACAAATAATTGAATTTTACAAAGAATGAAAAGAAAGAACTGATGAGGCAGAATGGAAAAATAAGGATCCATTTAACCTGATTTTACCTAGACTCTATTTTGAAAATGTGGTTTTGATAAACTATGATAAAAGCAGATATTAATGTTTTTTTTTTATTTTAAAGATAGGGTTTCTTATGTAACCTTGGCTAGCTTGTATCCTTGCTATGTATCCTGGAGGAGCCTAGAACTCATGGCAGTCCTTTTGTCTCAGCGTCTCAGAAGTTGGAATTACAATGAGGAGATACCATACCTAGCTTTGATCGATTGTTTTTAACCTAATGTGAATTTAAAGTGATATATTTTTCAAATTTTGAAATAACTTTGGATATACATATAGAGCACACACACATATATGAAAGAAAGAGAAAAGAGGAATGATGAAAACATTATTTTATTTAGTTTATTGTTTCTCTAAACACTGGACTCTATAAATATCCTCCTTAAACTAACCATTAAATAAGTTCTCTGTATTAATAAATACCGAGAAGTTAGAAAAGAACTTGACAAAATCAAGTATGTGGAACTATAAACCAATCTTTTCATTGGTGAATAAGGATCTACAATGGTGGAAGACAGTGCTTATCCAACTTACATTAAGAAAAACAGCTACATATAAATATGTAAGATTTCACTTTTGTACTTCTCTGTGTAATAAAAGTATATGATCAATAACTTGTATAAAAATGTCTGTAGCTTTTTCTCTGACTGAGAAATGGTATGCTCACTAACACAACAAATTGTTGGCACATTTATGTTATAAAATGTCATCTGGTAATAAACAAGGATGGATTATTAACATTTGTAATGATATGGATGTACCTCAAAACATTTATACTGAGTTACTTAAGTATACTGTGTTGAGAGAAATTAAACTCATAGTAAGAATGCATATCAAATAAATTTTTACCAGAGGATGAGGGAAGAGAGAAGTTTGGAACAGCATAGCCCAATGAGACTTTATGGAAGTTGGAGTTCGGAATTATCTTGATTGTGGTGATTTTTTTTTTTAAGAGTGCAAATAGATTAAACCTATCACATATGTGTATTTCACTATATGTTGTTTAGAACTGAATAAATTTATAAGAATAAATATCAAAATTCACACTATTTTGATATTTGCAAAGTCTTAGTGACAAAATGATAAATTACTAATAAATAATTCACAAATATATTACCATAAGAGCTACTTCATAATTACTGTAAATACCTCTGATGCAGTTACTAACTTGTCTTTACTAGACCAGCCAGGGCCTGTAGACTATCTTTAAGGTGTTCTTGGGTTGAAAATACTTATTAATCATCTTCATTTGCACAGTGTAATTCTGAGTCAAGTGAACATGAACTGTGAATAAAGCAGATAGGCAACATAGCCTAGGGAGCTTATGGCTTTTGTGTGATAACAAACAGATATTCATTAGTATCAACTTCTTTGGTCAGAAGCACTATTTAAAGCAAAATCAAGATGTAATGAACTACAACAGCACACACTAGATTAGAATCCATCACATGTGGTAAGGTAAATTATGTGTGATAAGTTCTTAGCTCTACACAGATGTGTAGGGCTGTCATGCTTAGTATGTCCAATTTCCATCTTATCTTGGTAATAGTCAAGAACTGCAACATGACTAAGGTTAGTAAAGGAGACATGAAGCTAAAAACAATACTGAAAGCTATGGAACAATTCAAAGAACAGATGTTAATATAGCAAAGAATGACATGGTAAGACTCAGGGGAGACTCTGGGAGACAATATCATAAATATTTATTTCAACAGAAGGAGATGTGAGGATATTAGTAGAGAATTAGATCAAAGATGAAGAGGTGCTTTCATATATGAAGCGATAGCTTACCTCATGTCAACCTGTTCACTGAAAATAACTGAAAAGTTTTCTAAACTAATACCATGAAAAGTTTGCTGTCTCAAGGAAGACAATCAAGGCAGCCGCATTTGAGGAACTAAGATTCTAAGGAAAAGGAAAAACCCACTGACATGGTTTAAGGTTTCACTATTACCTTCTTAAGTCTTTGTCGTTTCCCAGTAGTGACCCAAGAGTCCAAGGACAAAGTGAGAATTCAGATGTTTTGGTTCAGGGTGGCCTTGTAATTCAGGATACCAAGGTAGCCAGACGTTAAGAAGCCAACATTCCAGAGATGAGGTTACACAGACATGGGAGTCCGACATCCTCATTCCTTTCTTTTTTTCTTTTTCAAAGTTGTTTATTTCTTAGCTACTAGGGGCCAAGGTTGAAAGAGACAGGTAAAGTCTAAAAGTCTAAAAGTCAAACCAGAGGTCTTCCTGAGGAAGGGGACCACAAAGAAAGGAGACTGTGATAAACACAGAAGACTTAAACTAATCTAGGCGATAACACCATCAGAATAGTCATTATCTTTGAGATACTAATGGCCAGGAAGAATAGCCTCAGAGCCCCTGGAGTGCTGGCAATGGGGAATCTTTTGGCCTAGTGGCAATTACATGACAAAAAGATGAACAATTGCTAAGATAATAGAAAGAATTTCATCATAATCTCTGTTTATACAAATCAGTGAAGAATATATCCTTGTATTGTCTCCACCTGGGAAAGGCCTCTGACACATACAGATAAAAATAATTCTGTATTATTGTATTTCTCCTTCCTGTAGTAATTACTACATGTTTGATGCATTCCACTAATGAGGATCCTAAATTGTGCAACTCTTGGAAAATAAAACAAGATGGCAGTAAACCAAGCAAGTACTGCATTAAAGTTTATGTAAAAACATGAATATCAGTTAAAAGAATTAGCGTGCTCGGAAGATAGCTCATGATCAGACTCACATTCTCATAGAGAAAATGGAAAAGCTTGAAGCAGCGATGCAGACCACATCTGTGTGAGAATTATCTAAGAAAAGAATTTATTACAACATACATTTTATGTGAATTCTAATTGTTTACAGCCTCTTGCAGTGTAGTAATGGCATGACCATGTTTCTGTATTTCTTTAAGTAGGGTTTTCTAGATCTCTTTCAGAGAGTTGTCATTAACATTTGGTTTCCTTTTGTAGTGGCGATATTTTTTTTCCATTGTTTTGCATGCTAAGACAGCAATTGATTAGTATAGACTCCTTGGGCCAAGATCTGCCCTGGGATATATATGTGACCCCCACTAGCTTCAAATACAATTGCATGAACACACACCCTGAGTGGAATTTGGCTTTCATCCATAGTAGTCAATGGGAGTCATTGAAGTCAATGGGAGCCATGCATGGATAACTGATGGTTGAATTTGGCCCTTAGGGACTGAAAATCATCTGAGCGTGTCCCTTGGAAAAACAAAATAATAGGCTAAGATGTATAATAAATCTCAGTTCCTAGAACTAAGTAGTTTTGTCAATCATTTAAAATCTTATGTATGTATCCACTGCATGAGTGACTAGACTTTAAGAGAGGATTATAATTTGTCAGATAATTCCTTTTCTTAGATAGTACTAACTGAGCAAGAAAATAAGAGACAGTTTATTTTCCAGTGACTCCATAAAAATGCATTAATTATAGCAAGAAAAGATGCTATTTTTTCCCCTGTAATCCCTCTAGACAACACCTCTTAAAATGTCTGTAAAAAAAAAAAATCCCAGTTCTGGACTGTTAAAAGCTTGTGAATAAAAAAGGAATGATTACATTAATACTAAATTTTGATTCAGAAATTTGATTTCAGATTGTTTCAGAAATGACTAAAGGACTGTTTGCCCCCCACACCCACCCTCAACTCTTCCCTAGTGCTCTGAGGTAGGACCAGAGCTCTGCTTTAGCTCAGGACCTAGTAGTCTGCAGTGTTTGTCTTATGTTGGTGCCTCTGAAAAACCTAATTTAGGGACTAACTTCATTTTGATTTCTAGCTTATTTTGTAAATAAAGCCTTTCTCCTTATACATAGGGTGTTAGTAAAGCTCCACCGTTTTGGTTAAACTGTGACAACTCCTGAAGCTACAGTAATTTGGTTTCCAAAACTAAAGCAACATGTTTCTCAAGATTTTTGCCCTCCCCTCCCCATCACTCCCCAGTAACAGCCAGAGATGTAAATCTATTAGCCTGAATTCCTTAATTCATCACTCCTGAGTTATCCCTAATAATAGCCAGCTCTGTGTCCTAAACTGAAATGTTCCAATCTCCTTCCCCCATCCCCTCTTTCTGCCCTTGGAGCACCTGCCTCTCAGCAGATAGTGAGTGGGCTCTGACTCTTACACCAGAGACTCCCATCTATGGAGTTTTCTTCTAAGTAAAAGCTTGTACTATCATCGTCTTTGCTGTTCCTTCATGTGGACCTCATCCAGGGAAATGTCCTTCCAAAAGCAGTAGTTATTTTCCTGGCTTAGTTTTATAATGATATTTTCCTTAAACTTTTATTATGCAAAAAACCCTCAAGCATTCAAATCCTATGAGTGATATATAAGTACAATATGCTCTCATGGCCAGTATCACTGTCCCGTTTTCTGCATTTCCCTGTTCTTGTTTCTCTGGCTCTTTTTTCCTTCCTCTATTCCATCATCTCTCCCCATTGTTCCTTAGCATTTCCTTTAAAAAGATTCACTTCTTTTGTGTGTGTGTGTGTGTGTGTGTGCCAGTATGAGTTTATGCACACCATGTACACTCAAGTGCTTGAAGAGATCAAGGGGAGTCAGACCTCCTGGAACTGGAGTTAAAAGCAGTTGTGAAATTCCTGATATGGATGCTTGGAAGCCAACTCCAACCTTCTTCAAGAGTAGAAAAGTCTTAACCTCTGTGGCATCTCCCCAGTACCCTTTTCTTTCATTTTTTTAAAATCAATTCTCTGTTAAAATATTTTTTAAAACTGAAAAATATCAATCAAATATTCTGGCATCATTTTCCAGGAATAGAGATCTCCAACCATTCTTGCATATCTACCAAGTTAATACTATCTCTAAAATCATGCAAAAGTCAGTCAATATTCAAGTTCCTTCTCTTGTCTCAGAAATATAAGATGCCTCACTTTTTGGAACAAGAATATTCCATTAATATTCTGACTCTTCCTTGGCTTTTATATCTTTCATCATAGAATTTTCTTTGTATTTATTTCCCAATAATATTAAATCTTTAAAGAGATCAAGTTGTACTTACAAAAACCAACTTTTCTGGCTTTGTCTTATATCCTTATGTTATAATCACTATTTTTTTCTGAACTCTATTTTCTGTAAACTGGAAGTTAGGTTTGAAAGGTTGATTATATTAAAGTTAAATAATTATGGTAAGACTTTTTCAATGATGATAGCTATGTTACTCATATTGTATCAATCCAAGAACTGCATAGTGTCAGGCTGTCATCAGTAGTGATAATAAATTTGATTATTTGGTTATTATAATGTCTGTGGGATTCTCTCCATGAGACATTTTTGTTTTAATTAAATCAACTAGACAGCAATTTGTTAAGCGATAATTCAGACTATCTTGCCTACCAATCAACTTACTAAAAAATTTTAGGGATGGTTTGACAATCATGCCATTAACATGCATTTCTTTGGACTTTTTTAATAATGGGAGAATAATCGTGATGTTTGACTTATAGAAGTATGAAAGAACTTAAGTTTTTATCTTTGAAGGGTAAGTACAAATCCATATGTTACTAATTTATTCAACTATTCAATATGTGTGACATGAGTATACTTTGTTAGAAGCAGGCAGCACTGGCGATTTAACATTAAGAAAAGCAGACATATACAGTTAAGTGTTGATGTTCAGATAATATTATCAATGAAATGAAGTTATTTACTTACATAGTGCCATAGTGAGATTAAAAAGGCTTAGGCAAAGATAGAATACAATGACTAGATCTTAGGAGAATTGCCATGGACTTTTAAAAACCATGTTGCAGTACTTAGGTAAACAATATACAAGAAACATTCTAGTGTAGCATTCAAGGAATGTACCCCCATAGTGTTTCTTATTCCATACAAAATCCTCAATGAGTTATCATCATTCTCAGTAGCTGTATAAATTCAAAACACATAAAACAAAGCCACTAGCACTGTGTATGTGACAGGAAAAAACATTCATTTAGTCAGAAATAAGACTCAGCTTCTTCTTAAATAACTGTTTAACCTCTAGCATGCTAGTTCTGTTTTCTGAGTCTTCCTGATTTCCTTAGTAGTAAGGGAAATAACTTATAATTGATGACAGCAATGGATTCCTCCAGTTTTGATACTTTGATTCACACTCCTCCAGGTATCTACTAAAGTTCTTCTCAATATTACCTTTAACTTGTACTCTGTCTCTCAGAATCAATTGACACTCTCTTTGGGAAAAAAGTGTGTATTCATGACATCAGTAATTTGTATTGGTGCAGATTCTGCTAAGTAGATTAGACCAAGAATTAAGGCTATGGAACAAACTTTTTTTTTAACCAGTGCTAACAGGAATGTACCTGTGACTCTGTCATAGTGGCAATATGTTGTGTCTATTAATGACTATCCAGAAGTTAATAGGAAGGATTTGAAATGCAGTTGATATGAACATCGCCCTGGAAACCAGAAGATTTACCATCTCATCTGCCTCTCCATTGGAAGTTCATCTCATTAAAGAGCATTTACTGACTCTCATATGCAAAATAGCAATAAAAACATTGCCTGGAAACAGACACTGAAATCAATCCCTCTCTTATAATCCCAACAAAACCAACATGTAATTACAGTAAGAAGGAGTTACTGGTTTGACCCATTGGGTCCCCTCATGTAAGCTTCCTCCTGTGCTTTCCTCAGGTTTTGTTTTTAACAGTTTCTTCTTTAATCTTACTTACATTGGCTAAAAGGCCACTTCAATCCTTCTCTTGTATGTTAGCTAATGACCAGTGATCTCAGTTTTGTTTATTGGATGTGTCTTTTAAAAATGAAAATATGCTCTGGATATATTTAAATGGGCATGTAATTCTAGTCTGGATTATTCCCTTTTAGCATTTTGAGATATAAAATGGCTTCTATTTTTCCTTTAAATTTTGTCTCTTTGTTACTCCTGGTTTACCCTGTTTTGAGGATATGTTCTTGCTTTCAGTTTTTAGTAAATAACTGAAACGTTCCTTGGTGTGGTAATCATTACAGAAATATTGTTTCAAATGCTTGAATCACTATATAATTATAGCCACCAAAAATTCTCAGTATGTTGTGGGTATTGCTTAATTTTTCATCAACTATGCTTCCAATTACATTATACCGTTTTATCTTATGTGGTCTATGTGTTCTCTTCTGATTTCCTGCTATACTTTCTGCTTTCTGTATTTTAAACTAGCAATTTTATTTTGGTTTACATTTATTTATTTTTTTAAATTTTAAAAGTTTTTTGTCATTGTTGTTGGTTTTTTTGAGACAGGGTTTGCCCCTTTCCTGGAACTCACTTGGTAGCCCAGGCTGGCCTCAAACTCACAGAGATCCGCCTGGCTCTGCCCCCTGAGTGCTGGGATTAAAGGCATGCGCCACCACCGCCCCGCCAAATTTTAAAGATTTTAAAGTTATATTGTATGCCAAGTATATCCAAGCCTCTTGGTCCCTACCTTTGTTTTCTCATGACCCCCTCTCCTGTTTCTCCCTTTTCTTCTTCTTTTTTCTTCTTCTCCTTCTCCTCTTCTTCCTCCTCTTTTTTCTCCTCCTCCTTCCCTCCTCTTCCTCTCCTCCTCCTTCTCCTTCTCTTCCTCCTCCTTCATCTTCCTCTTCCTCCTCCTCCTCCTTCTCCTCTTCCTCCTTCTTCCAAACTTCCATATTGATTATCATGGTGGCTGGACTTGTTGACATTCCCTGTAACAATGTTATGTATATGGGTTCCCTTTTGTGCATATCCCCATAGTTTTCTATTATTCTATTATAGTTAATTATGGTTAGTATTTATTATATCTAATTTCATATTAAAAACCATATTCAATTCTTGATTTCAGTGGCTAATATTTGGATTAGGTGATAGTGCAGTGCTTCCTGTTGTTAAGGTATTTGCCCTTTGTTTCCCGAGATTCCTGAACTGAGTTTCTGTTTGCCTGGCAGAGAAAATGATCATGTCTTAATCTCCAAGCAGCCATACTCAACTGTGACTGAGAAGCCTCTAGGGCAGTGATTCTCAGCCCTCCTAATTCTGTGACCCGTTAATAAAGTTTCTCATGTTGTGGTGTACCACAACCATAATATTATTTCATTGCTACTTCATAACTGTAATTTTGCTACTGTTATGAATAGTAATATAAATGTCTGATATGTAGGATATCTGAGATGTATTCCCAAAGGGGTTGTGACCCATAGGTTGAGAACTGTTACTGTAGGGGAAAGTTAATTCCTAGTAAATGGAACTGACTTCAGCAGAGCACCCTTCTCTTGAGAATCGTGCCCCATGGCCAACATGAATTCTTTCAAACACCTCATATATAGAGAGGGATGAGGAGGAGGCTGCCTGAGTACTGGTGCACTCTCTTTCACTGTGAAGAGACAAAATCATTTGATGCAACTTAAAATAAGAAATAATAGTATGAAAATTACGTTTGTATTTTAGAGTAGCAATTTAAAAAAATCCCAGCAGATATCTTGATTCATAGTATTTGGGAAAAACTGAGAGTCTCTTGTTTGCTTGTGTGTATTGTTTTGTTTTTTTCTTAGTCTGTTAGTCTTCTAGCGGTTCACAATCTCCCACTCCTGTATCCCCCCTGGAGTTGTCCTTTGCTGGGCTGGCAAAGACTGCAACAGACACATTCAGCTTTGGTCAGTAGCATCCACCATCACATTCCACCATTTCAGTCTAGTTGATTCTGTATTCCCTCCATAACATAAAAGGAAGAAATAAAAAGACAAAGGAAATAGGTTATGGTGACTAAATACAGTGACTGTTAACACAATATACTTGAAAATCTCAAAGTTTGAATCCTGTTCATAAGTTCTATGAGTTTTCTTTTTTAAACTTCCTTTTCATTCTGATTTCCTCAACTTTGAAGCTAATAAGAGCCCTTTAGTCTCATGTTCAGAGATGAAAAAATATAACTTCTGTTTATTGCAGTCTTGGTTTTCACCCAACACTCCAACCGAGGAAACTTTATTTAGATCCAGAGGGCTATTTTCCTTCCTACAGACACACGTTTTAAATGCATCCCTGTCCAGGGCTTTGCTGCCTTTGCTCATAAATGTCTGCTGCTGCTGACTGTGCTGGAAAAGAATTAGAGCCTGGGGCTGGCAATTACTCTCTCTCTCTCTCTCTCTCTCTCTCTCTCTCTCTCTCTCTCTCTCCTCTCTCTCTCTCTCTCTCTCTCTCTCTCTCTCTCTCTCTCTCTCTCTCTCTCTCTCCTCTCTCTCATTTCTCTCTCTCTCTTTTTAGGCCTGGAGAATGATTTCAATTTCGTATTTGCAGCTATAAGCCTGTTTAAATGTACAGAGGAAGAGAACTCACAACTCAAAGGATTTGTTATCTTAAACTGAGGCATCTGATTACACTTGAATGCAATCAGGGATGCTTGTAATGGAATGTGTTCTTTACATTGATAAAAAGCCACAGGTATGTGGCATGCGCTCACTTACCTGATTACACATTCGGTCTGTTACATACAGTTAGCCCAAAGCATGAGCACAAACTGAAAGAACTGTATGTTTGCCTAGGAATACAGTCAGATACACTATTGGTTAAGCAGTCTGCTAGTTTCCCACAAGGACACAGGTTTCATAAGGAAAGAGTATGATACATATGGGTTGTTTCAAATAGTGGTAGGTTTTCTTAACATCCAGAGCAAGGCACAAATAAGTCATAACAAAATATAAACTCATAATTGTTGTCAGGAAAATTTTGATTAATTGAAGATTTTTTTTTTTCTTCACAAGACTCAAGTATCATAAAATTGGACGGTGGGAAGTTCTTTTAAGCTTTACTAGGGTGTTTGTCTAGTTATGAATAAGAAAGAAAATCCAGTTGCTGCATAGGCATAAAATCATGTCCAGGACAAAAATCTAGAAACCTTAAAATTGAGGAAGCTTAGAAATTCCCCTGAGAGAAACTATAGAAATTGTACTATTTAATTAAGCAAATGAAGAAATAAATACTTGCCTATGAATTTATTTAGTGCAGGAAAGTAATCGTCAATACTTAATTATGTGTGAAGAATTGAGTTAGCTGTTCAGGAAAGAAAACGCTTGAGGGGTAAAAATGGTGACACTTGCCTTCTAAGAACCTGGTGAGAGAACTTTGCCACGCTAGTGGTGGAGTTTGTGGTGAGTGCCACAGCACGTGGAAAAGGGCATGCATTAGGAGCACAATCCACAGAGTTGAGCCTTTTGACATTTTCAACCATTTTGACAATGCAAGATGACACAGCAAGTTTACAGCTCATTTACAGCCACAAGCAGGAAGAGGTTCCCTATCATTCACTTTTCCTTATTACTGTCTTTGTGTTCAGTTTTTTGTCTGCAGTCTTAGATTACTACAGCCTGTTCAGTAAGGACTTAAACCCCACATAAATATGACATTAAACATATATGCATGCATATACATTAAACAGACATATACGTATCTATACATGTGTATATACAGTCAGTCAAAGGCAAATCTTTGTTAAGTGCATGCAATAGGATTAACCTCCCGTTAATGCTCAGGATTTGGGCTTTACATGAAGTGTTGGAGTCCTAGCTACCAGTTTTCTATTTCTTTCTAGAATTCCTTTTCAAAAACCAAATAGAACTTAAATAAGAAAGGGAAAATAGAAATTTTATGAGTATCAAAATATTTGGTTTGGCTAAAATAACTATTTTAATAACAATAAATCAGTTGGTATTAATCTTAATATTTCATATCTCTGAGTAACTAATTTGATAAATTAATAGTAGAGAATTTCTGTAAATACTGTGAAAAGGCCAGGAATTTAAATATTTGAAATACAAGAAATCAGAATTATTTATAGGTATTTTCTTTTCCACATTGGAATGCAGGCATTGTAAATGAAAGAATAATTCTGTCTTTTTATAGTACAATCACTGTTTTGAATCATTAGTTTATTGGATTACACATTTTACTAGGGAGAAAGCTGTGGGATATTGGAGTGTGCTAGGTTACCAATTCAATAGTTCTACTTACTCCAAGACAGAGCAAATTTCCGAGGTACCCATACTAGTTATTCAGTAGAATTCTATGATAAGGAATCTTATGAGTTGACATAAAACCATATTGGAATGCACATTTTTTATTTTCCTTGAGACTCAGTTTCCTTCTGCCCTAAAGTTATTGCATCAATACTTGCATATTTACTGACTTCTCATATTATTATCTTATGTGTTTACTGACTTCAAATATTGACATTATTTTCTTGGCAAGTATCCATGATGATATAAAAGAACTCGATGAGGAATCAAACATGGAACACCGTGAAGGAAGTTAAGATTATTGTATACTCTCAGATTACAGTTTTAATGTGGTATAAGTTTATGTAAATGCTCGTTCTATTGGCAACAGTGTTCTTCAATGTTTTTGGCACAGTATGATAGACACGTGGCCTCTCAACTTAACTAGAAGAGCAGAAATTCTTCCAGTTCAATGGGAGATTAGACAGATTACCTATAGATAGATAAGAAATTGATTGAACATTGTATTTAAGGCCAAAACTCGATAATTTAATTCTTTTTCACAATGACATTCAATGTGTGGAAGTGAGAGTGTTGAGTTAGAATTTGGACTGGATAAATGTAGTGTTTGTACTTGGGAGAACTGTTGGGTACTTTTAATGCACAAAATGAGTCTATTTGTATAAAAGCCCTTAAATGTATACTCAGATTTTTGAAAACTTTTTAAAATGAAACTGTCCTTGAACTTGAGGTTAATTGTGTATTGATTTATTTACCCTTCACAAACTTTTCAAGGTAAGTGCCATGCATCTAGTTCTAGGAATGAAGACAAATGGGAGAGAATTTCTCTTGGGTGTGTAAAGTCCTGTTTTGAATTCCTAGCAACACACACACACACACACACACACACACACACACACACACACTCACACACACACACCAAATACCTAATATACAAAACATTTGGCTGAAGATACAAAACAGAATCTTAACCAGAAATCTATTGTTTTTCAAATGCTGTATATTATAAAATTTATCAATTTTAATTTCCCTAAACAAATAGCAAAGACTTGTGTTTGAAGAAACAACAACCCATTGTTCTATTCTAGCCTTTAATTGCCTACCTATTTCACTTCTTTCACTTTGGTGATCTTGACATTGAATCTTAAAGAAGTAAAGGTTTGTTTTTCTGGCATAAATATTCAATGTTCATGTAATCATTCTACAGTATTATGTTAATACCACTGTTAAATACCAAGCATTGTGGACACAAGGAGAAAGAGAAGTCCTGCTATAAGGTTGCTTATAGTCTATTATAGATTAGAATAATCAGATAATTAATTAGAGTGTATGTAGGTAGTATACACTTGATAAAGAGCTGAACTATGTATCAAAATTATTTTATTTTGTGTGTATGAATGTGTACCAAATGGCTGATACCTGAGGAAGTCAGAAGAGGGATTCTGATCTTTGGAGCTGGCACTACACATAGTTTAAGCCACCACATGGATGCTAGGAATCAAACCCAGAACCTTTACAAAAGGAACAAATGCTCTTAATCACTGAACCATCTCTCCAGCCCCTGAGGTAACATTTTTTAAAATAGAAACCATTTAGGCCTAGGGAGAGTTTAAATTGTTGTCACACAGAATGGCACTTGTCTAATAACACAGAGCCTTCTATTTCCAGTAGGACAAAGGTGAGAGACATAAGTTCATGAGCTGTTAGCCAGGTGTCAGGAGGTCATCTCCAGATAAGCACACTGGAAGGGTAATACTCACCGCATTTCCCAAAGACATTGCCATATGTGAGTTTCATATGTAAAACTCAGTCCAAGTAAAAATGCCCCTGAGAGTGTGGGAACACTCTCACGGTGAACATGAACATTTTAATACAGGGAGATTCAACGTGGCCCACAGATGGCAGTTTTTACAGAGGGCTTAGTGTAGAGAAAGGAGCATGGAGATTAATAAAAAAAAAAAAAGTAGAATCTGGTTTTAGCAGGTTGAACATAGCCTTAATCTCAACCTGTACATGTATATGTGCTAGATTGTGTAATGATCATTGTTGTTTTGCTTGGTTTCTGTTCAATTTTTTTCAAGAACTTCACACTTTAGCAATGCATTTATATCACTTCCACCCCTTCCCCACCAACTCTTCTTGTGACTTCCTACCCAAATTCATGATATCTTCTTCATTATCATAACACACACACACACACACACACACACACACACACACACACATATATATATATATATATATATAATATTTATAGGCACACTCCACTAGTGATAACTTTGTTCTTCAGATGGGGGTAGGTGATTGAAAACAAAGTGAGACCTGTGAGTCAAATACCTCCATGTGGTATCCTATCTACATAGAATGAGGATACATGAAATGTAATCATAATTGCTATCAGTGATGAAAAGCAATCGTTTTCCCAATTGCTCAGTAACAAACTTTAATATATGTTCTGGGGAAGAACAACAATGGACTCATTGACTGACGTTGGTCTCTGATGTTGGGCTGAGCTAACTGCTCTAAATGGTACCTAATGACCTTGGGGAGTCAGCAATCCTCGAAGTGTCCATAATTTACTCTGCTCATGGAGCCCATTGTTCTCAAAGGCTTTGAGGAAAAATTGTTTTCTTCCTTTATTTATCCCTAATTCTTGGTGATATCGTTTAACCTCTTGTGAGGTTCTGTGGCCTGGCCAAAATCTAGGAGATAAAAATAAGGTGCTACTGTGTGTGCGTGCGTGTGTGTGTGTGTGTGTGTGTGTGTGTGTGTGTGTGTGTGAAAGGAAACATAAGAAAGTAGGCTAGAGGCAATGTCGGCCATTCCAACAAGGCAGAGAGAGGGAGGAGGAGGCCGGAGACTTGGGGTACGATAAACCTAAGTATTAGGGGGCAGTTCCAGTTCAAGGAACAAGATGGAAAGGTTGTTTAGGTGAGTTCTCATGTGGCCTGTCTCAAGAATATGTCAACAGAGTAAGAAATCTCACAAGCAGATGGATGAAATCTATCTGTGTGGCCATTCCCAAACTGAGAGATTTTGTTACAACTGGATAGAGATTATACTGGTGGCTTTGGCCTCCAGACACTGCAGTGAAGTACTCTTCAGTAGCTATCTATTTACTTTATCAACTAGCCACACAGTGTGTATTGTCATTGTATGAGAAAATCCTTTCTGGTTAAAATGAATGCTTACAAAGCAGCATTTTTATATCTTTTCCCATCTGTGAGAAATTTGTCACATCTCGATATAAAATCCCTGGTCGCCTTAAAGGTTTTAAGAGGAAACACATAGTTCTAGGGGTATGTTTGTTCTTGTCAGTCAACTTTTTTCTTTCCACTTTAAAAACCATGTTTGTTTATTTTTGTATCAGAATATGCATGACTTTATTTCGACTTCCTTCTTCTTCTCCCAAGATAGTCTGAAGAATCAGATATTGGCTCTCAAGAGGTTACCTCAAACTATTTTAGGAATGCAAGAAGAAAATGTTTGGCTAACTTTCTTTTGTTGATTTGCCCCAGCAAGTGTGTTTAGTAATAATTGCACCTTATAGTTCCAGCAAGAAGGTCAGTCTTCATGATGACAGAGACACACATGGACAAAAGAATCCTGTACCAAAATCATGAATATGCTGTCCATAGAAGTCAAGTGGTTCTGTTTTAAGGTTCTCATCTTTTTCCACACAGCTGACTGCTCCTCTCCCCTTTTTGTTTATCTGCTAAATTTATTTTCTGGAAATGTCAAAATGTTTGTATAAAGGCTATTTGCATAAAATAATACATTTGTTCCATACTACAGAGTAAACATTTTGCCCTTTCATTTCCAGGATGTGATGTGCTGAGGTATTAGAACTTCCTTGTTTCTCTCTCCTTTGTTCTTGAAGACCAGAAAGAACAGAGTTAAGAAAGTTGACAAAATTACAGTAACATAGAAATATACAGTATAATTGTGGGACCCTATAGTATATGTAGCTAATCCTTAAATCATGTATTATTAGGTAGTACTCAAAAGAAATATTCTAAGCTAAAAGTTTAAAATATTTAAAAATATCTAGGTATATTTAAAATGCATTAACAAAATCTCTGAATTGTCAGTTTTGGGAGACACAGAGTCCACATTTTTCTTAAGTTTTATCATTTATTTTTATTTTATGTGTATGAGTGTTTTGCCTGTATTTATGTCTGCACCCCTTGAGTAGCTGGTGCCTGCAGAGACAAGCAGAATTCCTTAGGACTGCAGCTACTGGCAGATATGAGCCACCATGTATGTTCTGGGAACTGAATCCAGGTCCTCTTAAGAACAGCAAGTGCACTCATGGAGTTCTCATCTATTTCCCCTTCCCAGGGCAATCCATGCATCCCTCTTTGGGCCTTCCTTGTTAGCTAGCTTCTCTGGAGTTGTGGGTTGTTGTCTGGTTTTCCTTTGCCTTACTTCTAGTATCCACTTATGACTGGGTACATACCATGTTTGTCCTTCTGAGTCTGGGTTACCTCACTCAGGATGATATTTTCTACTTCCATCCATTTGCCTGCACAATCATGGTGTCATTGTTTTTCTCTGCTGAGTAGTACTCCATTGTGTATATGATCTCCATGAGTAAACTAGGGGTGAGGGGTGAGCAATGGAGGGTAGGGGATGGGGCATGAGAACATAAGGGATTGGGATGGTTGAGCTGGAACAGAGATGGAGTGGGAAAGCAATGAGAGAAATACCATGATGGAGGGAGATATCATGGGGATAGAGAGAAACCCAGTGTCAGAGAAGTTGCCAGGAATCCCCAAGGATGACCCCAGCTTAGACTACTAGAAATAGTAGGGAAGTCACCTGAACTGAACTGGCTTGCCCCAGTGATCAGATCGGTGAATAGGTGAATACCTTAACTGTCATCACAGAGCTTTTCTCCAATGACTGATGGAAGCAGATGCAGAGATCCACAACCAAACACCAAGCAGAGCTCCAGGAGTCCAGTAGGAGAGAGAGAAGAGGGATTCTAGGAGCAAGTGCATCAGGATCATGATGGAGAAACTTGCAGAGAGAGACCAAACCAAACTAGTGGGAACTCATGAAAGTTGGATCAATGGCTATGGAGCCTGCATGGGACTGGACTAGGCCCTCTGCATGGCAAGACAGTTGTGTAGCTTGATCTGCTTGGGGCCCCCCTGGTGGTAGAGTCAGAATCCATCCCTGGTGCATGAGTGGGCTTTTTGGAGCCCACTACCTATTATGGGACACCCCATGCAGCCTTGAGGCAGGGTGAAGGGCTTGGACTTGCCTCTACTGGATGTGCCTCCCCCTGGGAGGCCTTGCCTTCTTGTGGGGAGCAGTGGGGTTGGGTTGGGAGAGGGAGACTGAGGGAGTGGAGGAGGGAAGAGGGGCATCTTCGGTGTGTAAAATGAATGAAAAAATTTCTTAATAAAAATAGATAGATAGATAGATGATAAATAGATAAAAAAGAACATCAAGTGCTCTTAAACACTGAGCCATTTCCCCAGCTTGTGCACACACCCTCAGAAGGAGCAGGTTGAGCATAGCCTTAAAGCTGTTTCTCCGAAGACCACTCTTCCCAGGGCCATGGCACTGGTTACATGCAAGATTCTGTGGGATGAACCAGAGCTCTTTCTTTATAGAGTCATCTGGGCTTTGATATCATTTCAAAATAATATGAATCAAAGCTATATGACATCTTTATCATCTTTCCCCCTAAAGATAGGCTGGCCATAAGCACTGCCCTCTCTATGTTCTTTTTCTTTTGGCTTGGAGATAGGTTGCTCTGTGATGTGTCAATGCTTTTATAAGACAGAGGACTTCCATCTGTACATTTGATAGAAGGGACAGAGTGCTTATAGCAAGGAATATGTGGTGTTTCAATAGAAAAGGATAACTGCTGTACACATAAAGAGACAGAAAAAGAGCTTAATAGTTTCTATCAGTATAGAATGCTTTCAGCTATTACACAAATATTCCCATCAACCAAAGGTTACTCATGTTTAACATTCATTATCAGTAACCAGTAAGTTACATTTCTAATAGTGTAAGAAATTGAAATGCTTTCTATTAAAATATTATTTTAGCATTTATCACAAAAATATATGAATATAACTTTTAAATTGTTTCATAATAGAACACATGAAATTAAATTCACTTATGGAATTAAAAACAAAGAGCAAATAAAATTATTCATTATATAAAAATTATGATAATATCAAAGATAATAAGAGAATACATGTAATAAACACATGTATATATGGATATATATGTTCATATATACATATGATGAATACACATATACTATTCATTCCAAACACACCAAAAATTATGGCAACATTATTGCTACCTTTGTATAGTATGTTATTTCATTTTTCAATCAAATCTATTATACATCCTGCAAATTTTTATAATGAACAATTTCCTTAGAAAAATGGAAGATGTCTAACAAAATATAATTTTTACAAACTGTGATTTTTTTATGACTGTGAAGATGGCTCAGTCAGTAAACTGTCTATCAAGTGAAAAGATGGTCATGGCAGCTTATGCTTATAATACCAGTGCTGGGGGATAGAGAAAGGCAGATCCTTCAAGCTCATTAGCTATTAAATCTAAATAAATCAGTGAGCTCTAAGTTCAGGAAGAGACCCTGTCTCCAAAAAATAAAGTTGGAGAACAAGCAAGGAAAGCCACACACCGTCATCCTCCAGGCTCCACACGTACATGCCTGCTTTCTCATGTATCTGCATGCATCCATGCATATATTATACTTCTACTAACATGCACAAACACCAATCACACATACACACACACACACACACATACACACACACACACACACACACACACACTCAGATGCACTAAAATATAAAATTAAGCTTTTCTACATTATGAAAAACTCACTTGAGATGCAATTTGAATGAAATTATATCCTTGTGTCAAACTACTAGAAGTTTCATCACTGAACTTTTAAAGCCAATGTCATGGAAGGCAGAATCACCTTGCCCTCACAGAAACTAGCACTTGGACCCACCAGAAGCAGAATCTTGTCATGGTGGAACATGGAACTATGTGAGCTAAAGAGAGACTGATTAAAAGAGGGAAAGAAAATACTGGGCAGGCCAAGGCAGGAGGCAGCCATGGTGATAGCAAGGGCAAGAAACAGGCAAACTTCAACAGCTGTTTTGCTTATCTGAAAGTTTTGGTTTCATTCTTGTTCACATCCCAGGTGAATAGCTAATAAAAATAATTTAAACTTTAACAAAAACAAGGGCAACTTATAATGTGGAAACTGCAGTCTGGCACTTGTGTGAGCACCAGAAACAAGGTCCCTGAAAATCCCTTTGGGAAGCTGAAACTACCAGCGACATACAATTTAATAACTGCTCCCCTCTCCCCGACATCTCGACCCACCCCCAGAAACCGTCTGTCAACTCTAAATCAGCATCAACACCTCAAAACAAATCTATAAAACTCCTTTTATTGTTGAGTTTTTCATAATGTCCTTAAAGTGAATTTAAAACTCATACTATTTTTGCTCCTTACATGGAAATACTTCAATAAGATTATTATTTTCAGTAGGATTATTGCTTCCACAAATCTATAGTTAAAGGGCTCTGGTTATACAGAAATAATTCTACTCTTCTTTCTTTTGAGAAAAGGTTTCATGTATCCCAGGCTTGTATCAACCAAGGAATCCTATTTTTGTACTAGAATATCTCCACATTTCAAAATTATATTTATCTTGGAAACATTGCCTCTTTAATCTCAAAAGTGCAGATTTTAATATTTTTTCATCCCCCACTGAATTAAGACAGAAATTAATTTGCTAAATGAAAAGCTACTGCTATCTAACATATTGTACAAAATAAGCATGCACATGGAGATTAATAACCAAAAAAAGCATAGCAGCAGCTTTACAGTGGTGTCATGCTTAAAATGAACTTACATTCTTATTCTGCCTTGAGGATACACTGAACGTTTTGTTTCAGTGGCTTCCAGCCATCTCTATTATATAGCATAAATCCTCAAAGGGATGAGCAGATTTTCATCCTCTGCACAACGTCTATAAGGAGGGAGTTAAAAGTGCTGATTAAGCAAGTGTTTTTGGTTCAGTCCAACTACTTTACATTTGTGTTTAAGTCACTATGGAACAAATGTTTAACTATTGATTGCATCAACATTATAAAACACTTGGATAAATTATGTGCATCTCTGAGGGCACATGTTAAGGGACAGATATGGCTTGGTTAAGAGTTTACTGGTAGAACTGCTAAGGGAGGAATTAACTCTGCCCTTGGAAGAAAAGAATGCCCAGCTATCATTAAAACTCAAAATCAGAGATGTTCTTGGGAGATGTGAGCCTTCATGAGTGAGCAATTTTGTCTTTATAAATTCAGTTTCTGAGTTGAAAGTGAGAAGCTGAAGATCAATTCATATTTCTGTTTCTACTATTTGAGCTTCATCAAAGCAGTTTAACTTTCTGACCCTCTGTTTTCTCCTTAATGAAATAGACCTTCTTATTCATGAGAGTGATCTCATCAATGAGATAATGAACATAAAAGCATTTAATAGCTATGAGGATAGGGAAAAATCGATCCCCTACATCAAGGCAAATTTGTGTACACATTAGTCTTACATTGTATGTCGTAATATCTAATGAACAAAAGTAGAATAGAATTCTGATCTGAAGTTGGAAGAACACTTGGCCCATCTCTAAGCATTGACAATAACTAATTATCCTCTGAGAAGAAACCAGTCACAATGGTTAAGCCTTCATACAAATTAATAGTAACATTTTTTTCCTACATTGTTTAATGATCAAATGACCTCACCAATATATGAAATCCAGCTTAATGCTACCATTATTATCATTGGATCTTCAAAATTCCCTTTTGGTGATCAGAGGCTATGATTATTTCTTCTCTAGGTAGATCTCAAAAAACTGGATTGGGTTTCACTTCTTCCTTATTTTATATTTAAATTATATTACCACACAAATTAATTCTGTTGAAAGATTTCCATTTTCCATCAGGAATTTAGCATTCTATTCACGTGTGTTAGTGTGTGCACATATGTATGTGTGGTAGGATACACATGTGCATGACCATGCAGCACGTGGAGGCCAGGAGTCAGCCTCAAGAAACCTCAGGTACTACTATCTGGCTTGCTTTCTTTTCTCCTCCTCCTCCTCCTCCTCCTCCTCCTCCTCCTCCTCCTCCTCCTCCTCCTCCTCCTCCTCCTCTTCCTCTTCCTCCTCCTCCTCTTCCCCTTCTTCTTCTTCCTCTTCTTCTTCCTCTTCCTCCTCCTCCTCCTCCTCCTCCTCTTCCTCCTCCTCCTCCTCTTCTTCTTCTTTCTTCTCCCCATCACCTTTGGCCTTGAGTTTGCCAAGTAGTCTGGTCAGTGAGTTCCAGGAATCTTCCTGCCATAACATCATGTTTGGTATTTTTATTTTTAACATGGATTCCTTGTGCTTGGCCCAAGAATTTCACTGGTTGAACTATCTTCCCAGCCTTTACAATTTGATTAATATTTTTCTTTGTGGTGGCAAACTAATTATAGGCTTTATTTCCCTTTCCTACGTGTGGTATAAGCAGTACAGTCACAGGCAAATTATGATGTGAGCAGACTAAAGAGTCACATGAATTGACATAGCAGAATACACGGGGAACTCTGGGTGTGATGTGTGATGCTGTTCCCTAAACAGCTGCAAGACAAAGAGCTTTGGGATGGGGTGGAAGAGGACACATCTGGAGAGTTCCAGGTGTCTTTTTATTATTTTTTTATTTTTTTATTTTTTGGTTTTTCGAGACAGGGTTTCTCTGTGTAGCTTTGCGCCTTTCCTGGGACTTACTTGGTAGTCCAGGCTGGCCTTGAACTCACAGAGATCCGCCTGGCTCTGCCTCCCGAGTGCTGGGATTAAAGGCGTGCGCCACCACCGCCCGGCCAGGTGTCTTTTTAACTGGACTTCACTGTAAGCAGAATCTCATGTAGGTTCCAGAGAAACTTTGCTTAGTTCTGGAGAAATGGAGAAGATAAAATAGAGAGGGATTTTTGGATTTTTTTTTCAGAATGAGAAGAGCTTATTTTATGATCCTTATCATAAATAATTGCAAAGAAAAAGTTAAATAGGGAGGGGATGGGAGAACAGAATAAAGGATGAGTATAGGGGTGGATAACTAACACTAAAAACTTTTGAAAATGCTATATAGGCATCTACTACTGTTTAAGCTGCCTAAAATGTTTACATATACACATATAAAATGAATTTGTATGGAGTCTCCCTATAATGGGGGTAGGGATAATCCTTCTTCAAGAATCGCCATGTTCTATCAAATAAAAGCCTCATGACAAGTATGGATTACTTCTTTCTAAGTTGTTGGTCAGTGGGGTCCAACTGATGTTCCCCCAAAATATTACAGACTACTGCTGTAAAGAACTTGGTGGCAATATAATATCGCTAAAGACACCACATACTTGAGTCATAGGACATGGAGAAATCAAGCTGATACTGACTGGAAGCTTCATCCCTACTGGCTAGCTGTCATAGTATCTGAAGGTTCTATTTCCACTACTAGGGGAGAAAAGTATTCATCAATATCCATCTTTGAGCACTGAAAGGAACAATAACTACTGCAGGTGCAACAGTGTCATGAGTGTTATGGGAATAACTAACTACTTTAAGATTGAATTCAAATGCTACTCCATACAAAAAAAACTATCATGTCTAGCACTGTTATCTGGGCCAAAATCTTATGGTTGTCTAGGAGCATATACTCTAGGGGAGGCTATGATTCTACTAAATAGACATAGTATTAAATTTCCCCTTAGGTTCTTACCTTTAGATGCATAGATTATGAGTATACTTCTCAATTCTGGTCAAGAAACTTATTTTATAAATATATATTAAAATCCATAGCTGATCAATATGAAGAGAACAGGAGACTGTGAAGTGCTCAGCTCCAAATAGGAAAATAATTTCACACAAGACGCAAGGGACCGAGACAGACACACAGATAATAAATAGCAAGATAACATATGAAGTTGGGCTGGTGGATAGGAAGAGTTGAAGGGGATAATGGGAATGGACTTAATTAAAAAAAAAACATATTATGGCATATAAGAAAATCTGACCACTCTGAACAAATATGTACATAACATTTTACTTACACTGCAATTGGAGATATGCAAGCCTTAAATCTAGCAAAAAATTACCAGTTATCTTGATATTATTAAAGGGTACAGTGCTAGATATTGTCACACTGTGTTGCCAAATCTTAGGACATTTCCATCTGTTAAAATGTTTTTAAAATGGGCTGGCAGGAGGGCACACTGTGTAAAGGAGCTTACTGCACATGCCAGGCAACCTAAGTTAGATTCTCCATCCCATGGGTGGTGGAGAAAACCGAATGTGACAAGATGACATCTGCCCACTACATGTGCACATATTCTGTGAATGTGCTCATGCACACACACACACACACACACACACACACAAACACATACATACATGCATACACACATATACACCAACACAGAGGAAGAGGTAGAGAAAGAGACAGAGACAAAGAGAAACAGAGAGACAGGGAGACAAGACATCAGGAAGAGAGGGAGAGAGAAGGGAGAAAGAATTATACATATTTTTAAAGTAAATTAAAAATGTGGCAAGTAAATGCCCTATGAGCTAAAAATTTCTATACATTACCTTTAAAAAACACTCTAGTATATAATTTATTTTTTAAAAAATTAAAACTTGCTAGCTTTTTATAGTTAACTCAAAGAAACAGATGATATGGATATTCAAAGATAATATTATGACTTATGTTACTAGTTTTCAGATAAATTTAAAATAGTGTTTTAGTTTTTTATTTTTGTTTGCTTGCTTGCTTGTGATTTTAAAGAAATCATTTTTGTTTTAAGTGAAATGCATTTGTGTATGCACGAGTGAGTGTTTGTGACCCTGAACGCACTGCAGGAACAGGCCAGAAAAGTCATCAGATACCCTGGTGCTGCAGTTACTAGTGGTTGTGGATTTCAATTCTGGGAACTGAATCTCGGTCCTTCACAAGAGTAGTAAGTACAGGCTGTTGCTGCTTAGCCATCTCCCTAGCCTCTATTTACATGTTGATTCAACACATAAAAAAAAATAACTACACTATGGAATTGTGGCTGATAATACATTGGACTGTCTTGATCATGTAGTGCTCAATATTGAAACAAAAATACCTTTTACTTAAAGTTGATCCATCTCATAATTAACAATATACTATTTTTCCTCTCTATTTTTTTTTTTTTGTAGGACACAAGAAATGACAGTGGTGTCCTGCTGTGGAATGGTTTTCCTGTATGTTGTGAATATGTGTTGCTACTATTGGTTAATCAAAAAGTGCTTTAGGCCTATGGCAACACAGGATATAGCCAGGCAGGAAATCCAAGAGAGATACAGGGAGAAGAAAGGTGGAGTCGGGGAAACATTGAGAATCACTCAAGGAGCTAGAGATGTAATAGAACACAGGTAAAGGCACTGGCCACGTGGTAATACATAGATTAATAGAAATGAATTAATTTAAGATGTAATAGCTAGCTAGCAAGAAGACTGAGCCATAGACCAAACAGTTTGAAATTAATATTAAACCTCTAAGTGATTTTTTTATAAGCTGCTGTAGGGGTGGACAGAATACAGAAAAACTTCTGGTTACAGTGTCTTAGTTGTTTAATTCAGATGAATATTTCAGTTACATATTAGCTATAAATAATATATAAGACAAACATACTTAGTCAATTTCAGATCTTTTGCTAGTTGCCTTTTCATGAAAGACAAGTTATAATATATTCCAGAAAAATATCAGTCAACAGTGAATGAATACACAGATAAGCCATTTCTTTGTTTAACATTTTCATACTTCTATTGAGTGAATAATTAAGACAAAGTCTTATTTGAAATATGATTTAAAACATTGAGAATAAAAATTATTGGAAAAATGATACATTGCGTACATATATAAAATTGTCAAAGAATAAATAAAAGATGATTTCAGAAAAAAAGTGGAAGAGAAAATTAAGAATTATAACCTCTATATAATATCATCTTACCAGTATACATATATATATATATATATATATATATATATATATGGATATTCTAAACATTGTCCTGATTTAAAAAAAAATCTAATGTTCCTACATTATTATAACTGTAAAAATAACTTCCAGTGCTAAACATTATTTCCTGTGCTCATTATATTTGTAGAATTGCTCTCAGTAACCAAATAAAAGAAAAATAATCATATCACTTTGAACAATACACCAATGTTCTGTGGATAAAGCTGAATTTCCTTCAGCCTTAGTGTTCAGGAAAAAAAATGAGGCATGGACCTGGGGAAAAATCCCTGAAAATGGCTAAAAAGTGAGCTTGCTCTGAAACCTGAAAAAAATGCAAATTCTAAATATTATTCATTCAAGAAGCTACGTTTGTCCATTGAAATTAACAATACTATATATGTATACTATATATATATATAATAGTATATATAATATATACTATACATGTATATCTTACAGACATGTGTATCTACACACATATATATTTATGTGGACTCATGTTTACACATATGTACAGTTATATTCACATCAGTTTCTAGGTAACTGCATTTGATGATAGAGACATAAAAGTAATGACCTGTTCAGAATGTGTGGACAGTGGTCTGTACTTGTGAGATGTAATAATGGTAGGACTGGAAGGGTTGGTATCTTTACCCATCTTCATTCTGGTGGACTTCCTGATGTAGGACGTTCTTTGCTATATTCAGGACCACTTGAGTTTAGATGCTGATCACCTTCTAAGAAATTATTTTTCAACAAAAGAAGAAAAGAATTCTTGGTAAGCGACAGTTGCATCCCCACAGAACTTCCTCAGAAATAGTATTTTACTTCATGTGACACAAAAATCATACTATTTAAGCTTTATACATTTATTTCAAATCTTTGCCTTTAAATTTTATATTACAACATTGTGTAAAAAGTTATTGTGTTGTGGGAAATGAATATGCAACATATCATCTATTGATGCCCCAACACACTTAACAGTGTGGGAATTAAGATATAAGTAAAAACACTTTTTATTATGATTCTTGAAAATATTTTTTTTAACCTGATGATTTACTATGTTGAGTTGTCTTCCTGAAATAAGACACTCCCTCATTTTTTGGCCAACAACTGTCTTCAAATTACATAGTGATATCACTAAATATAACATTGCTTGTCTTAGTAATTTTGTACAAGGCATAATCAGATAAAATCATCAGACTTCATTCAATATCACAAATTCATGTGAGTTGCAGTGATAATCCCTTTAAGCTCTAAATGGACTAGAGTTAAGTGCTGTTACTTACTTCATCAGTACACATGATAATAGTCTTACTCTTGTGTTCCTTTTGCATTTGGCTGTTAATCTATTGACTAACAGTAAACACATTCTATTCTTCTGGGGTCAGGAATTGGGTTTTGATTGATGCCACACTGAACCACTGGTGAGGTTCAGTAGAAGCACAGCTACTGGTCACACCATTGTGCATAGGCAGAAAGAATCTTTGCTCTTGGGCTGGAGAGATGGCTCAGAGGTTAAGAGCACCAACTGCTCTTCCAGAGGTCCTAAGTTTAATTCCTAGCACCCACATGGTGGTTCACAACCATCTGTAACGAGATCTGGCACCCTCTTCTGTATACATAATAAATAAATCTAAAAAAAAAAAAGAATCTTTGTTCTTATCCTTAAGTTATTAATATCCCACAAAATGAATAAAAAGTTCAAGGTAGTTTGGTGAGTGATACCCAGTTTAAGATATTAATATCATGTCATTTTAATTATGTTTAATACTACAAAACAAAAATAAGGAAATACACTGAAGGCCAAGAAGGCAGGAAGGAATTCTTTCTTTAATCTAGTAAATGAAGGATTCTAATAGCACAATTGCCTTTGGCCTTCACAGTGTTGCTAGAGAGACTAATTAAGACTTAGGTTTTAGAAAATGAACATAAGAAAAATATTCCACAAATACTGCCATCAGCCATGCAAATGGTTATGTTGAATTTTACCTCCTTGCTTCTTGAACACTTCCACATTGTCAACATAGCCCACAATTTTAGTGAACCTGCTGGGCTGATGGACAGCAGCATCAGCCAACACTCAGTAAACAAAATGACTATAGCTAGTACAAAGTTTTCCTTCAATGGATAAGTATATCATTAGCCTAATATCTAAATAATAGATGGGATGATTTCCAACAGCAACAACAATTTTTTAAAAAGGACCCGCATAAAACCTTTCCATTGGCAATTGGAGCTCATTGGAGTGGAATTTAGATTCAAAGCTGGGCTTCAAGTGTTTTGGATCTAATGTGATATGTTTGTGAGAACAAGTTTCAAACTCGATGCTTCTGACTGATGTAGAAAATAGTTTAAGAAAACATTTAAGTCCAAGTTGAAAGCGAAAAAACAAAAAAAAAAAAACAAATTTTGCTGACGTGCGGTGAAACTGAGGAGTTCTTGTGTTGTGGTTGAGTTGCAATTTGATACCAAGTGTGGAAAAATCTACTTGGGGGATGGGGGCTTGAAAGCTGTCAGGGGACTTGCTCCTTTGGCAATGATTAACAGTTAAGTAATGAGGGTCTGTTGTGTGGGGGTGAGAATCCAAACACTGTGTCAAATGGTTAGCTGCTCTTTTAGTGACCCCAAAGTGTAGAGTGGTCCTAGAACTGAGAAGTTTAATATGTGTTTGAGAGGAGAGAGAAAAAGAGAGAGAGAGGGAGGGAGGGAGGGAGGGAAAGAGGGATGGAAAGAGACAGACAGACAGAATTTCAAAGTTTACATTTTATTTAGCTTTGCTCTCACACCTTATCATTATAAAACATATTCTATATTATTATCTACTCAATAGTGAAAACAAAACCAGTCCAATAATCAAAAAGAAAAAAAATGAAGAAATTGAAGAGATTAACTTTAGGAATTTGCTCAACCTGTTAACAAACTACCATTTTTTCTTCGTAGTTACAAAACTACCATTTTTAACTGGGAAAATACAACTTTAAATAAGAAACATATTGCTGGGCAGTGGAGGTGCATACCTTTAAACCCAGCACTCCAGAGTCAGAGGCAGGTGGATCTCTGAGTTAAAGGCCAGCCTGGTCTATAGAGCAAGTTCCAGGAATACACAAGGAAATCTTGTGTTGAAAAACAAACAACAACAAAAACAGCTTTATTAAAAACAGCTTTATTATAGATTCAACTGTCTAATTATCTAATTTACTTGTCAGCTTTGCATTAGAAAGCAATATCTTAGATGTGTATTTTAAAAAGTTGAAATGAAAAACCTACCTCATTGGAAAAAATCTGAAGGTAGAAGGAAGAAATTAACTCCATACTGCAGTATGGGTATGTTTACTGGGTTAAAATCAACCTGTTATGAGATATCTTAGAAACTATGTCTATAAAGGCTGTGTTGTTCTCCTTAGCTGTATACTCAGTTCTGTCTCCTAGGGAAATAGGATACCTAGGCACAAACTCCCTGCCTGTCAAATAGTTCGTCGCTGGGACATCATTTAGCCTTGGTTCCTTGTACTAGTAAGATAACAACAGTTTCCTCTTACAGTTACTGTGGAGGTTGAATGAGGCCGTATGTACAATGGCTGATACTTAAGAAATCACACGTAGATGACAGAAGTGTTTCTCCACCATCCTCCCTTTCAATGGAGCACAGCATCAACTTTATAGGTTTGTCTAAATTTGAGGCAGGATACACACTTGTCATAATGTATTATCCCCCAGTATGAGGTTGCATAGCTTATTCATACTAGTATTTTGATATGTTTTAAATTTTAATTTAATAACAACACAATATGATTTCAGCCTCTACTACAACAATCACAATAATAATTATAATAACTGAGGAGTAAGCTTCTCAGTACTCAGGTTTATTTTGTTAGAACATCTGCCTGTAAGTGAAATTCAGTGTACATTTGAACTTAACATAAAATGTTAGCAATTAAACTAGAAGACTCATACACAGATCTTTTTGGCTCAAATCAGCAGAACAGTTAGTTATGTTGGTAATACAAAGATAAAGCAAAGAAATGGCTGAGCCAAAGGGAGCCTGAATACAGAAACATGAATCTACTGATCTCTGAGGAAATGAGACGGTGAGTGAAACATCTACCCAGGGGCTCTCTGCCCATGTGCGTTAGGGGCATTCTACTCGTTACCAAGGTATCTAGTTTTCTTTTCAGTAATGTTGAAGGAAGGAAAGAAGAAAAGCATATACATATTCAAACACTGGTCCTTTTTCATATATATGTGTGTGTGTGTGTGTGTGTGTGTGTGATATAATATATATATATATTAGCTAATCCATGGATTAACTGAAGCATATTTTAGACTATTTCCTAAAGAGAAGAAAATAAAGTTTACTTTGAAAAGGAGTTTAGATCTCTTTATACAATATAGGCATTCACTCCCTAACCAAATGTTTTACTATCAAATCTATACTCCATCCTGGTCATGCAGAGAATTCATCAGCTCCAAGTTGATAACTAATATTTTGGGAGATGTGGAAGCAGCTCAGTCAGTAAAGTGTTTGTCATATAAACAATGGACAGAATACACACTTTTAAAAAAGATGAGTTTGGTGGCACCTAAGTATAATCTCAGTATTGGGGGAGGGTCAGGCAGGTCTTTAGGGCTTCCTGATCAGCCGTCTTACCTATTTAGCTCAGTTCCAGCTCAGCAAGAGACTTTATATCAAGAAATAAGGTGCATGTCACTGAAGAGGTGGCTCAGCTTTTTAAGACCATTTACTATTCTTGCAGAGGACCAGGGCTTGGTTCCTAGCACCCACACCAAGAGGCTTACAGCTATCTGTAACTCTAGTTCCAGGAGGAACAAACACCCTCCTCTGGCCTCTGTGAACATACATACATGCAGACCCTCACACATGCACATAAAATAAAAAGGTTTTAAAAATCTTAAAAACGTTAAGGTGGACAGTCAATGAGGAAGACACCCAGTGCCAACCTCTGGCTCCACATTCATATGGACACACATGTAACTTTTCCTCCGCTGGATATGTGCACATATACACACAATTATATTTTTGTTTCTAGTGTACTTTAGCCAAGACTAAGATTTTTTTCTAGAACCATGAATGTGGCATTTTACAGATATTTTAGAAAATGGTCTATATAGTGAAGTACTACTGTGTTGATCAATATTTTGATTTGTGTGATAGTTACTATACTGCCAGTGGTGTAAGCCCCTGCGGGTGTTAATGATTAGTCACCCGGCCTCTCCCAGGCTGCTGACAGTTAGGCCTAGTTCCTCAAGGCAGGAGAGTGGCCAGGCCCTGACCTACAGGGGGAAAAAGAGCCCAAGATCAGGCCACAAAAACCCTCCTTTCCAAGGCCACCCTGGAAATCTCCATCCCCCCCCCCCCAAGAAATCCTATAAAAGCCTGCCTCCTGCTCAGTTCTTTGCTACTTCTGACCTAAGCAGAAGCAGCCACCTTCTTGGGTCTCTCTCAATAAATTTCTTGTGTGAGGTTTCTTATGCAGTGTGGCTTTGTGGTATTCCTTGACTCCTGACTGCCAGGATACATTTCCTTTTAGACCTGTAACACTTACGTTGGGGAAACCTTTCCTCCATTTTCTTTGCAGACAATGGCCTTCAGTTCACCAATCGAAACTTTGAAAAGAAGGGTGCGGAAATTTATGTCATTGTATTACTCCTTGGTTGTCTTTATGATACACTGGAAAGCACAGCAAATGGAAAACGGTATTAGGATCACTTTGTCAAGTAAATAAAATTGCAAAAATGAGATCATTTTAGCAAGAATAAATAATAAACAAGTGTTAACTCCTATACATTAGGGTGGTCATCTGTCACATAAAAAAGAGCTTGATTTACCCTACCCTATGATTTGCTGACTATTGAATTAATGTGCTAACTTTAATTGGGAAAGAGAGAATGTTGAATTTTGAGAGCTAACAAATAAAATTGCAAATTCAATCCTTAACTCTCATGATCCCAAATATTCCATAGCTGCCACCTTTCAGGTGAAAATTCTTCAGAACCCTGGCATTGAAAAACAAACACAATTTTCTTCACATGATTTTCTGGTAGCTTCCATTGAGTTAGTTAGGAGGTCTCTTTGCTGTGCACAGAGGCTCAAATAAGAATATCAAACATTAGCTTTACTTCCTCTTCCTGTTAGCCACATGACCACTCATCTGCAGTGAGGAGACTGAGGCTTGTGTACCAACCACATCTGTGCTTCTGTAACAATAGAAATGCAGACACCTCAAAGTCCTTATTAGAAAGTTCCATTCACAGCGGGACCTGGTGGCCCAGAATCTGTAATTCCCAGCTATCTGGAGACTAAGGCAGAAGGATTTCAAGTTTAAGGCCTGCCTAGAATACAGTGGTGAGTTTAAGCCCAGTATATACAACTGAGTAAGAGGCTATCTCAGAATAAAAGAGGAGCATATGAGGGTAGAGGTCCAAAAGTTTCTAGATTCAATCTCGAATGCTGCAAAATAAAAATAAAAGAGAAAATCCATGCCCACAAAGTATTTTAACTTAAAAAATGATGGCAATCAACTAATGTAGAGATTTGTTTTACCATGTTATATGAGATAGTCAATATTATATGATATTTTCTTGATGTCTTCTAAAGAAATATTTTTCCAGTACAAGAGTCTTCATATTGAGCTTACAAGAGGAATAAAACTAAAGTAGTTGTTAGCTGGGCCTTTTCCCAAGACCAGTTTAGTCACACTTCTGCTTTTTTTATCCTCAGAGTTTATGCAATTAGTCCTAGAAGCATTTTCATTTCCTCTATTAAATGTGGAAAAGAAAATATGATGGAAAATGAATAGAATTTGTGTTTCTATTACAACCTAACAATATTACCTTGTGTGAAGAATTTTTCATATTTGTTTTGAATCAATCTTGTGGAATAGATCCATATTACCACTTAGCTAGTTCTTAGACTAAAAGAAAAAGACAAAAACCCTAGTGTTAATTTCAGAAAATTAGCACCAAAGTACTGTGATGTAGCATTTTAAGTAGTAATTTATTTCAGTCCTTAATTGGGAAAACAAGGTGTCTAAAATTATATCAATGGCAATATTTATTCCAGTAAGAGATCAAAGAAATGCTAACATTTTGCCTATGTTGAGTATATTAATGGAGATGTGATAGCTATGTTTGTGATGAGGAAGAATCAAAGAGCAATGTGCTTGACTATATCTTCACAAGCACCACCATTTATGTAATGTGTAGATTCTGATGTCTAGAGGGGAAAATCAAGAGCCTTCATTCAACTACAGCATCATCTTGATTATCCATGAATTCCTTTTGCTGTAAAGCTAGGCAGCAAATCATTCTTTTATCTGAGAATCCTATACATCCAAGGCACTGAGGTACGGTGATTAAAAAGAGAAACAAAAATATCTGCCCTCACAGATTTCAAATTGCACTAGGAAACGACAGCCTTTCATTGATAAATATTCAATATGGTGATATGTAATAACAAGACAGTGGAAGATGTAGGTAAAACACCCCCAGAGTTAGAGATTGCACCTGTGTGTAGATGAACAGAGGAAAAATTATACCAGGGCAGTGGAAGAAAGAATATTTGAGCAGGGGTGAATAAACAGAGGAGGAGACATGGGGAAATTTGTGTGTGTGTGTGTGTGTGTGTGTGTGTGTGTGTGTTTGTATGAGAACATGCAAAAGTTTGAGACATGTTCAAAGAAATGTGTGGAAAAAAGAACAAGGAAGCAGTTAGACTTTAGCAAAAGATAGATTAAGGCAAATGAAAGGACATGCAGTTGTGGAGAAACTTTAGTTTATCTTAAGGTGTTTGCCTGTAGTCTACGTGTAATCCCAAGGGACGTTCATGTCAGTGTTCAGAAGAAGTAAACATTGCATGACTCATGTTAGAAAATTCTGTCAGCTGAATTTCAAAGACAGCACCTACATAGACTTCATGTTTTCAAAATGAATTTATAAATCAATAAATTATATTAACTTTGAGAGAAAGGTAAATGGTACTGGCAACATTTTTATTTCATTTGTACCAGTCAATGAAAGAGTTCATGATCATGATAAAGATATCGAGGATACCAATGAATTTTCACATTTGATTTTTATCACCCAACACTTGTTATCTATTATTTTCCTTTAATGTAATCTACATGATACTTTCATGACCTGGTGTGTCTCTTTATTACAATTCTATATTATAAATAATTATAAAGTATTGATAGTATTCATGAATCATATAAAAAGTTGAGTCAGAAAATGACCCTGTAATTATTGTAAAAATTACAAAATTTACCTACCTGCAGTAATCTTGGAAATGTCATTATGTATATGAAAAATGAATGAACTCTGCCTACCAAATAGTAAATAGATACTCTGATATTTTTCACTTGTCAAACATCTGACAGCCCAACCTGTGGCAAACATGATGTTCAATTTGGGAAGCTTAAAAAAATCAATCAAAATAATGTCCTTTACTTTAAAAAGTTTTCAAACTATAAAAATGAACTGTAGTGAAGCACACTAAGCTCCACTTAAAAGGATGTTTATGTTTAGGATGATCAACCCCTCAAAAGGATGTTTCACAAAAATATGCACAAAATAATAAAGCTGCCTTCCTAATTATGTGTCAGTAATTTACCTAGTATTGTCTAAGAGAACAGATTCAAGACAATACGTAATCAGTGAGACCATAGAAGATCACAGAGGCACCATAGTTTGACTCCTACTCATACTACAGCAAAGAAGCATATACCTCTTGCACTGAAGCATTTGAGATTTGGCGCTTTGAGATATTTGAGCCTGTGTAAGGTGAAGATTTCAAATTCCCTGGAGTTTATTATGGCTGAACAGTTCAGCTTTCTCATTATATCTCCCTCCAGCTGAACAGCAAAGATTGTTTCCAAGGTTAGTTTGACATTATAGAGCTTTGGGGTCATCCCTAAGTTTGCAGAATTGCAGTGTTAGATCTCATTTATGTAATTTTACATATTGCATAAAGATATTTGAAAGATTAATTAATTACCATCTACAGGGTCCTCCTGATTCATAGATTAAAGGCATTGGTGAGTACAAAGTCTCCTTCTGAACCTGGCCACCTGTGAATTCTAGTGTATTCTCCCAAGACTCACTGCCAGTGAGCAGAGATGCCTTTTAGGAAAGTCAATTTTCTCATGGTTTCCTTCTGCCGCAAGTGGGGGAAAAATGCAGTATTTCAAGGAGAAATATTACCACATTGCTTGTTCTTGAGATCTTTCCAGAAGAAATACCACAAAAATGCTTTCTTTTAGCATCCAGACCGAATTCTTTCTGAATATATATCAACATAGCTCATATGGTCAGTATATTGTTATTTTGGAAAGGGTGATACAGAAATCTATGGAATTTCTGTACTAAGTAGAGGGAGTAGTCAGAATGAATATGAAAAGTAAATCATTGGAAAAATCCTGGGTAACATTGCTCTCGTTTACAGAGTGAGAAAAAAATTACACAGAAGAATAACAAAGTAATAGCAATTTAATAATGAAATTTTAAGTAAAAAAATGAACAAAAATTATATTTACTATCCAAATGCTGATAGTGGGGACATAATCTATGCCTTAGTTCTGGAAGACCACGTTTTAGCAAAGAATGACAATTTGATAAGAAAGTAGTTATTTTCCCCTTCTCTTCTTTGTGCATAAAATATACTTCAATAAATTAGGAATAGATAATGAATAGTAAAATACTAAATTAAAAAGGATGGTGTAGAGTAATGGTATCCTAAAATAATGGAACCCATTTATTTGGTTTAATGTTACTGCTTTGCTTGGCAGTTAGAATTAGCTGTCAGTGAGTGAGAGCAAATAGAGAGAACATTGTTTCTTTGTACTAAAATCCACACTCCAGCATTAGACTTAACTGGCATATGGAGGTTGGTAAGCTGCTTTATATTTCAATATTCAACTTCTCAGTATGATAAATGGAAAAAAACAGTATCAACCTCTATCATAGTGATTCTCAACCTGTGGGCCATGACCCCTCTGAGGGGGTCTAATGAACCTTTCACAGAGATCACACGTCAGATATCCTGTGTATCAGATATTTATTTTGCAACTCCTAACAGTAGCAAAACTACGGTTATGAAGTAGCAACAAAATAATTTTATGGTTGGGCTCATCACAACATGAGGAACTAGAATAGAGGGTCTCAGCATTAGGAAGGGTGAGGACCACTGTGCTATGGGCTGAATAGAGATAATGTCCCCCATGGGTCTATATGTAAAGGCGTGGTTGCCAGAGTGAATGTGTAAGGAGGTGATGTAGCCCTACAAGAGGTGGAGCTTACTAGAGGTCTTTAAGTCATTGAAAGTGTGTTTTTGAAGGCACTATAGGATCCTCGTCTTTCTGCTTCTTGGTTGGCACTCATTCCAATGCAAGCTCCTGCTGTTATGTGCCATTCTCACTAGAGACTCAACCCAACACTGCTGCCTGGTCTCCACTGCAAGCCAAAATAATCCTCTCATTGCCTTCATTAGATATTCTAGTGCAGTGAGGTCAACTTGACAAATATTCCTGCCAAATTTACCATTTAGGGGAAGATTAGCACAGTATAAATTCTGTGTGGAGAATGTCTTAACACCTGTAGCTATGCTGCTGCTGTTGAAGATGACATAATGTGTAAGATGAATTGCTAAACAGTATTATTAATAAAAACTGAGAACCAGATATTAGGATGAAAGCCAAGAGAACAGGGAATAGGACAAGCCCCAGCCAACCTCACCTCATCAACTCCTCAGCTTCCAAAGAGACCTGCTTCCTGTATACCCACGCCTACACCCTTCTGTTCTGCCATCTCACTTCCTCTCCCCGCCCAGATCTGTCACTTCCTGTCTGTCTGTACAGACCTCCAGACCTCTATTGTTAGTGCTGGGATTAAAAGCGTGTGCCACCACTCTTGGCTCTGTTCCCAATGTGGCCTTGAATTCACAGAGATCTGGATGGATCTCTGCCTCCCGAATGCTAGGATTAAAGGTGTGTGCTGTCATTGCCTGACCTCTATGTTTAATATAGTGGCTAGCTTTTTCCTCTGATCCTCAGATAAGCTTTATTAGGGCACACAATATATTGGGGGACACAATATATCATCACAATAATGTGGCTGTTGAGGAGCTTAAATGCTACATGTTAAAAGAACTCCCCCAAATGGACTTTAAATATCATAAAGATAAGAGGATGAATTATAAACTACTGATTTAATGACTAGGACCATAGGTTTAGAATTTTGCAAGTACTAATAATGAAATTCTTCAAAAGCAAATTCTCAAAATGCTTACTTGTATGTCTATTTAAAATGCAATTAGAAAGTATTGATTTGTATTAACTTTACAAAAATCTGTGTATTAGGTAATGAATTTTTCTGCAGGACTTTTTTGTTTCATCTTAATGACCTGGTCAGTCATCTCTTAAATATGAAATAATATGATAGTAATAATATATCGAAATATGGTTGCTGTTCTTAAACATGTAGTCTGGGATTCGAACTCTACCATGACTAACTGCTGAGAGTTCACAGAAGTAAAAGATCTGGGTTGGATTATGCACTTATCAGTGAGAAGTGCTTCAAGCTGAACAGCCCACACTCTCCTGCACAGAGAACATGAAGTACTCAACGTCTCCCTCATGTGATTGATGGTGTCACATCCCAGAACTTTGTGTTTTCTTTAAATGAGATGCCCTCTCCCTGTGCGTGCGTGCATGCAAGCCTGCCTGCATGCGTGCGTGGGTGGGTGCATCCGTGCGTGCGTGGGTGGGTGCATCCGTGCGTGCGTGTGTTCATTTGTGTAACAGTTTGGCTACTTGACTTTCAGCATTTAGTGTCAATTACTAAGGCAAATGACAAGTTGTAACAACTCCAATGTCCAAGTTACTAAAGATTCCTCTTCGGGAACTATCTAAAGTTAAGCTGTTCCTCTCCGACTCCAGCCTTGTTAGTGCTGCCACCTACAGGAAGACATGGTAGCAAAACAGTGAGACTTCCTCAGGAAACCTTCCTCTCTCCTGACAAGACTCACCAGAAGTCACTGAAAAATTAGAAAGACCAACAAGTGTATATCTTCCCCCCACCTCTTCCACCAACACCTCTATTACCCTGGTAGTCCATGTCCAGATGGTTTGCAGTGACTTAGCTCTACTACAACTGAACATCATGATTTGTTTGTGTGGGAGTGTGCAAGTGAGGGTGAATGTTCCTGTGAGTTCGTCTGTTTGTGAATATAAAGGTGTGAATATGAAGGCCAGTGGTGTCGTGCCTCAGGCACCATCAAGTTTTTTTTTTTTTTTTTCTTTTCAGAGATAGTTTCTCATTTGTCTTGGACTCACCAGTTAATCGAGGCTGCTGGTCAGTAAGCCCCAGTGCCCTAGTGCTAGGATTCCAGAGGATTGCTATGAAGCTCAGATTTTTTTATGTCAGCTATGGGGATTGAACTCAGATCCTCACATTTATAAAGCAAGTATTTTACCAACTGAGTTATCTTCTCAGCTCAACATCGGAAGTTATAAGTACATCTTCTTTCATCCTGCCTCTGTGGAGCCTTTTGTTTGTTTTGAGACAGGTTCTCACATGACTCAGGCAACGCTCTGAGTTTCTATGTGTATGTAGCTAAGTCTAGCCTTGAACTCTTCATCTTTCTGCCTTTGCTTTTCAAGTTCTGGGATTATGGGCATGTTCCACCACACTGGGCTCTCAGTACTTGTGAAAGTATGTGTGTATAATCCTCTGATATATCTATCATTCAAGTTTTATGTCCATTTTTTACCCAGACTACAGTGTCAGACTGGAAACTAGGAATCATATATCATGAGAAGAAAGGCTGGATGGCATAGTGCATAAAGTATTGGCTTCAATCTGACCAATAGTTCCCTACAATATGAGTAGTCTTGGCCCTGTCCCTCTAGGAGACAGTTGTCTGTGTGAGCAAAACCTCTGTATAGAATTGAGCGCAGCAGGAGGTCCTGCTAAGTTGAGAGCTAAGACTTCATTTGCAAAGGGGATTAAATATTTTCCCACTTAAGAGTGACAAAGAGGGGAAAACTTCATTGTTCAGAATTCAACTCATTAGAAACATCTACCCATAAACTGTTTGCACTTATGTGGAGGAGCAATGGTGTCTGTTTGCAAATCTAAGCTACACATACCTATAGTTACAGTTTTTGCTTTTTACTTCCTACTTATCTGCCTATTCCTCTGACAAAAAGTAAGAGAATTTCCCACTAAGCCCTCGGTAGCACAAATCCTAACTGGCCTCAATAAAAACCCAGAGCCAAGTGCTTGGCTGTGGGTCTCGGCATCTGCTTCGATCAGTCACTGGATGTGGGTTCTATGATGACAATTACGGTAGACACCAATCTGAGTGCAGGGGAAGGCTAGTTCAAGCACCCTCTCCACCATTGCTATGAGTCTTAGCTGGAGACCTCCTTGTGGGTTCCTGGGGATTTCCCTAGCTCCAGATTTCTCCTTAACGCCTTAGTGGTTCACTGTCAAGATATCTCTTTCATTACTCTCCCTCTCCATCCCTCCCCCAACTCTTGGCCATCTAGAAATCTCATGTTCCCACTGCCCACCCGCCCCTCTACTCGCTCCTCCCAGTTTACCCAGGAGATCTTAACTGTTTCCCCTTCCTGGGGGATCCATGTGTGTCCCTCCTAGTGTCCTCCTCTTTACCTAGCTTCTCTGAAGTTGTGGATTGTAGCTTGATTATCCTTTGCTTTGCGTCTAATATTCACTTACATACCATGCTTGTCTTTCTGGGTCTGAGTTACCTCACTCAGGATGATTCTTTCTAGTTCCATCCATTTGCCTACAAACTTCCAAGCTCCTGGAATTCAGTTGAAGAGAGGGAGGAGGGATTATGGGAGCAAGTGGGGTCAGGATCACAATGGGAGAAAAAAACACAGAGATAGCTGACTCAAGCTAGTGGGAACTCATGGATTCTTGGACTGACAGCTGGGGAGCCCACATGGGACCAAACTAGGCCCTCTGAACGTGGATGACAGTTGCACGGCTTGAAGTGTTTGTGGGTCCCCAGCAATGGGACCAGGATTTATCCAGGATACATGAACTGGCTTTTCAGAGCCCATTGCCTATGATATGATGTCTTACTCAGTCGTGATGGAGGGAGGAAGGGCTTAGTCCAGCCCTAACTTGGTATGCCGGCATGTGTTGACTACCCAAGGGAGGCCTTACCTGCTATGAGGAGGGGGTGGGGTGGGATGGGGAGAGGAGGTGGGGAGCAGGAGAAGAGGAGGGAAGGGGAAAAGAGGTTGGTATGTAAAATGAAAAAAACAAAGCCCAAAGCCATATATCAGGGTGAAAGCTGAAAGATCAGAGAAGCAGAGCAACCAGCCACTAGAAAGATTTCTTACCTCTAGGAATCCTCCGACTGCAAAGACTGAGCTCCTCCTCCCCTCCCCCCTTATATTCCTTTTCTCTGCCATATCACTTCCTGTCTCAACCTCTCTAGTGCTGGGATTAAAGGTGTGTGTGCCTCCCAAGTACTGGGAGCAAAGGCATGAGATCCCAAGTGCTGGGATTAAAGGTGTGTGCCACCACTGCCTGGCCCCCATGGCTAACTAGTGGCTGGCTCTGCCCTCTGATGTTCAGGCAAGCTTTATTGGTTAGATCACACACAAAATATCACCACAGTCATCAATAAGATAACACTAGCTATGGCAAAGAGTACATGAGCATGGTGAATTTGCTAACTCAGGGGTTTGTTTGCTCCTGTTGGTAGAGTACCCTGAAGAAACTCAATGCTCAGGCTAGGGATAGCCTGTCTAGTAGGAAATTGGGTCCTGATCAAAATAATGCCTGTTAGAGGAGTTATCTAAGGAGGTGTCCTGCATGTAATTCCTATTCTGTTGATGATCCAAGTCCTACAAAAGAGTTTAGAAAAATCCAGGCAGTGATGGCACACACCTTGAATCTCAGTACTCAGGAGGTAGAGGCCAGTGGATCTCTGTGAGTTCAAAGCCACCCTGGTCTACAGAGAGTGTTCCAGGACAGCCAAGGCTACACAGAGAAACCCTGTCTGAAAAACCAGAGAGAGACCAAGGAGAGAGGGAAGTTCAGAAAGAGTTTTCATAACAAAAGTCTATAGGAAATATAGATGTAATTGAAAATAGTAACATAAACTCCCATACATAACACATTTCATCATCTACACAAGGAGCCAATTGTTGCTGGCAGGGTATTGAGTAAAAACAGAATTGTGAGTTAGATGAGTCAGGAAAACTTGTGTGTAAAGAAGTACGGAGCAGGGCACAGAATTATATTTCTGCTTTAAGTCTCAGTAGCCAATTTGCCAGCCATTTTCACAAGGCTTTTTCATTGACATTGGTAGATGGGTTTGAAACATAGCCTGAGACTGCTTCATATACTATAAGATTTATTGTCCGGGGTGACAATTTTTAGAGTACATTTATTGCTTTTTTTTTTTTTTTTAACTAATATCTTGAGTTTCTGATTTGACTTCCTGCCTGGCGATAGTCTGACTTGTTTTTCTTTTGGGCCTCCAATAGCCACATTATCATTCAGCTCTGGGCTTTTCATTGAATTTCGAGTCCCATCTTTGCCTAATGGAGTTTGTGGTATGTCTCCAACCACTAGGGTGGCATCCATGTTTGAATTTTGCCTCAGAATCATGATTCTGCTCTCTTGCACCATCCTGGCTCCTCACAGTGTCAGCACAGAAAGTTCCTTTAGTGAAGCAAAGCCACCAGGAAAAAGGTAGAGGGGAATGAAAATAGGTAGACCAGCAGTCAGATAAGTGGATCACTTCAGAGAATTGGGGGGGGGGGGGCAAAACTAGAGGAAAGGTCTCATGGGAAATGTTCTGTGTGGTCCTATAAAATGTTCAGACAGATGATTAAGTCATACTTTGGTCAAGTCTACTGTGGGAAACAGAAAATGTAAAAACATCATTTTCCTCAAGAAAGTTGGAAAGGTTTTGCCTTAATGAACTGTCAAAGGAAATTCTGAGGGGCACAATGGTGTAGTGTCAGGGGGACAGCAAGGGAGGGAAGTGAAGGTGTGATCAAGGAGAGACAGGGAAACACAGTCACATTTGGTAATGTGCCATGCTAAGTCTTTGCTACAATTCCCCGGGGGTCTGTTGACCCTTAATACCACCCACTCCTGAGTCTCCAGACAGTTATTTTGATGGCAATTAAACCAAGGATGAATGTGTAGGGTGTGTGTGTGTGTGTGTGTGTGTGTGTGTGTGCGTGCATATGTGTGTGTGTGTGTGTGTGTGTGTGTGTTTTAATAAAGAAGGCTTATGTGAAATTGTTTCGGGAGAAAAAAACTATCCCCAGAGCAACGCAGATTTCATTCCCAGGCCCTGTCTTTTTTCCCCTTGAAAAAAAAATTAAAATAAAAGAGCCTGACTTGAAGATTTAGTTTGAGAATGCCTGGTTTAATCCCTGCTGTTAGGACCTCACACTCTTAGGAATTAATTGGGTCAATCAACATGCCAGGAAGTAGAACAAAGCTCAAATACCTTAGTAAAACCTAAATAGGAAGGTGCTTTTGAAATTCACTCTTTTATTGTCTATTATATGTTCCTCTACTCACAAATTTCTGAACATTCAGAAAAAGTGAGATAAACTTTTAAAGGGCATAAACTGTTGGCACTTGTTTTATGATGAATGGTGAAATATTCAACCAACAAGGCAAATGCCTAAAATATTCCTTTAACTCTAAAGACACTACTTTATTTTCTTTTTGGAAGAATTTAACAAGCATGGTACAAAAAGAAAGCATTTATAAATCAGATATTTTATAAATAAACAATGTGGTGTAGATTTATTTCCCATTTGATCAACTTTTACCCATATAATCCATTCTTCTTAGTTTGAAACTTTTCTTTAAATGATATGAAAACCGTTAAGGATAAGATTATCTCTTAATAACTCACAGAATCTCAACAGGCTTATTATCTTTAACCAGAGGAACAGAGAGTGCAAAAATCACACTAATCACACACACCAAAAAAAGACTTCAAAGTTGTTTACACATATTTTTTTAGCTAATCTAAAACTTCCTAGAATGAGATACAGAAAAAATGCTTGGAATAAAATCTGAGGCTATCCACAGTTTGACTGGAAAAAAACAAGAACAAAAACTGAAAATGAGTGAATTCCTGTTCATCAAATTCTGTTGTCCCCAGGTTGACAAGAAAACAGTATTCAGGTTCCTGGAAATCAACTGAACCTTGAAGACTCACCCAACACTTGTGTCCTGACAATTACCTGTCAAAACTTAAACACCTTCACATTTATCTTCTGAGAAAGAAGGTGGTACCAAGCTACTAAATCTTACTCTTCTACAGGGAATGTGAGTTCTGAGGCAGTGGTTCTCAACCTTCCTAATGCTGAGACCCTTTAATACAGTTCCTCATGTTGCGGTGACCCCCAAGCATAAAGTTATTTTCATTGCTACTTCATATCTGTCATGTTGCTACTGTTATGAATTGTAATGTAAATATCTGTGTTTTCCGATGGTCTTAGGTGACCCCTGTGAAAGGGTCATTCAACCCCACGAAGGGGTTGTGACCCAGAGGTTGAGAACTACTGTTCTAAGGAAAAAGCAGAACAATGTAAACTGATCTTAGGAAAATCACAGTGGAGAAACTTTTTCTGCACAATAGTGTACAAGTGTCACCAAATGTAATGCCCTTGACATTCACATCATCCCAGAGACCACCCCAAGTCAAAATCTTCACAACAGCCAAAGAGATTAGTGATGAATAAGGTAAGAATTACAGAGGGCAGCCGGCTGGAAGTTTAATTGTCTCTAAATAGGAAGAATTTAAGGTCAAGGGGTGGCAGATAAGCTTCTGAATAAGAGTAAACCCTCATTGCATTGTTAGGACTAAATCAAAGTAGAGCCAGATTGGATGAGCAGATTTCAAAATCGGTTTTATTTCTTTATGATAACTCACAAAAACAAACTGCTTGCAATTGTTTTGACCAATGAAAATTTATGTCCTGGTTATTCTGCATGGAAATAATTGGGCTTCCTTCCATGGCCCTGGTGACTTGCCACTGTGATGACCACCAGAGAGGCCATTGCTATGCCCATAGAAGTCCAAGTCGCCTTTGGGCATAATTAACAACCTGGCTAATTATTCTGAATTTTTGAGATTCTCTATTGTACTGCTTGGTCCAATAGCAGAGAAAGGACAGCATGAACTCATTGGCATTTACAAGGGGTCATGGCCTCTTGCTCTGTTTTGTGTACTAGGATAGGCATTGAGTTCTTGTTCTTCTTAATAGCCACCATGAGGCACAGGAGATTGCCAGAATGTGCTTGCTTTATAACTAAAAGTTAGTGCCCTTTGATCCTCTCTACATTTTCCTGTCCCCCAGTCCCCAGGAACCACCATGCTGGCTGTGCTTTCATAAATTTGTCTTTTTAAAATTCCACACACAAGTAAGAGTCATGCAGTATTTATCTCTCTCTGTTCTTAAGTTAATTACTTCACATAATGTCTGCAGGGTTGTGTTATCACAAGTGTCCAGATATCCTTCTTTCATGCCTGAATAATATTCCAGAACATATATATCATATTTTTAATCTCTCAATAGTTTGCTTATATATGTTGGCTATTATAAATTATGTTGAAATTAACATGAAGGTGGATCTTCGTGAATATATCAATGTTTAGTTTATATAACTACACATAAAATTATTGTGTCATAAAACATTTTCTGTTAAAATTTTAAAGGAATCTACATGCTATTTTCCATAATGGTTAAACCAATCTACTTTCCCTCTCAGACATTTGTTATTTATCTCTTGTTCTTTCAATGCTAGTCATCCTAAATGCTGTAAGATGATGCCTTGGTTTTGAACTCCATTCCTCTAATTTGTCACACTGAGTACTTTACTGTATACTTTTTAATTTTTACATCTTCTTTGAAAAACATATTCTTTTAACTCATTATTAAAATTTATTTTTATTATTGAACTATTCTTTATATGTTTTATATATTATTTACAAGTATTTCCTCCAATTCTGTAGATTGACTTTCTGTTTTGTTCTTTTTTCTGATATGAAAAAATATTTCTTTGTTTTATGTAATCCTACCTGTGTCCTTTTGTTTTTATACTGGTTTCTGAAAGATGTTTTTATCCTGTGCTGATTTTCCATTTCTGTCTTGGCTTCATCATGCCTTCCCAGGTGCCATGTAACCTCAGTGTCCCTGATTAGAAACCCAAGCTTTAAGAATCATTAAGATGATGGGATGGCTAATAGAGCAAATTTCCTGAAATAATTAACTCTTCAGTTTTACATATGTGTGTTTTAGGAATAGAAATCAAGGTCAGTAATGTGATCAAGTGTAGCACAAACCTTAGAAGTTCTTATTAATAAAAACAAATCCAGAGCCAGGTATTGGGGTGAATGCTAGAAGATCAGAGAACCAGAACAAGCCGCAGCTTTCGCACCTTGCCAATTCCTCAGCTGATCCTTTTTTCTCAGACTGGAAGCCTCTGAGTCCTCATCCAGAATGAATCTCAGCTGAACTGTTGCTTGAAAGCCTGAAAGCTTAACTTTCCTAGTTCCTGGTTTTCACGCCTTATATACCTTTCTGCTTTCTGCCATCACTTCCTGGGATTAAAGGCTCACTTCATGGGATTAAAGGCATGAGTCACCATGCCTGGCTGTTTCCAGTGTGGCTTTGAACTCACAGAGATCTGGATGGATCTCTGCTTCCCAAGTGATAGGATTAAAGGCATTTGTGCCACCATTTTCTGGCCTCTATATCTAGTGGCTGTTCTGTTCTCTGACCCCAGATAAGTTTATTAAGGTGCACAATATTTTGGGGAACACAATACCACCACAATCAAGACTCAGAAATTTTCCATTTGAAGCAATTATATGAGTTTTTCAGCATGTATATGTTCCTAACTTAGGGCTGATGAAGAAAATCAAAGGATCACCATAGCACCATCTCATTGACTTGCATAAAGCTGACCTGAAGCCACAAGCAACAACTGACCCACAACCGACATTCTTTGTAACAGGGAATGAAAAGTATATTTATTGATTAATTTTTGTTAAATGGATAAAATTATGATGAAAATTTGTCAGAACAACTTTAATGCATTACCCTAAATGACTTAAAGATTGTATGACCTAAAGGGAGAAAGATATAAATAAATCTTTTTGAGTATTGATGACAAATCCAGGGGAAAGCACAATGGATATGGTTATTATACAGTTCGGACTTTCTTGCAAATATTTCAATGAAGCAATAATAAAATTATTCCACATACAAAATGATCATTTACCATAGAGGAGAGGAACTTGTACCAAATAACTGTGTGATCCACATCAGCTTTGATCTCTGCAATGAGTAGTTAATTCTTCAATATTATTTGTTACTTTAGTGTCAGAGGGCCTTGTGACTATAAATCACTTTCTTCTTCAAAATAGTAAAAGTTTCAAGCAAAATTTTTGCAGCTTCTGACAAATTAAAGATTTGAATAAATCTATGTCAATCTATCTGTGTGTTATAAATGTATATCAATCTACTTGCATTTATACTTTTGTTGGGGAATATTATTATCTTTTTATCTTATGATCATCACCTATAACTGCTGTTTTGGAACACATCTCAGCATATTCTGCTTTATTTCTATTCCCAATGATATAGACTATCATCATAGACTACCATAAAATCATTGGATAATTTCCTCTGGTTCAACATGAAACACAAAACCTTAACCACAATCCTGCATGTCCTACTTTATCATTTGTGTCTAGCCTCCACATGAGTTTTCCTCCCCTTATTCTTTTCACATATAATTCTTATTTCTTCGTTTTGTTCTTTTTATTGCACACTGTCCTTGGCGATTTCTCTAATTCAGTTCTCCCTCTTTACCCCTTATAGGATTCCTACCATTGTTGATTATTTTCTGCTCATTCTAAGTCAGGCTTATCTGATATAATCAGCTCTGTTCTTTATGAAATATACATGTTGTAGTTAAGATATCTGAGTAACATCTATCTCCTGTTCTGTAAATTCTATTACAATGTATGATTCTCTGCATTCACTATTTTTACTCCTGAAAATAATGCTTCATGTGTAATGAATTGACAGGTGTTTTTTCAACATAGGAATGTGCAAATAACAAAAGAGCAAGATAATCAAAATTTTATCATCTTCCCATTAATATAACTATTGATTCTTCAGTATTTTTATGTTCTGTGTCAATGTAACCTAGGGAGAGGCTACAAGAAGGAAGAAACAGAGAAAGGTGTCATTAAACCAAAGAAAAAGACAGGCAAACATAATATTATATAAAATGTAATTTTTAGGAACCTTGAGACAAAAACATATTTTGGGTGTCAGCAAGCAAGGATGATTTTAGCATGTTATAGCAGGCAGATAGCTTGCATGTGTTATGCTACATAGAGGTAATTTAGCACTTATATGCCTACGTTTTCTCCAAAACTATTAACATAATCAGCATAGTTATCAAATAGTCCAGATGTCAATGACGAGTCCAGCAAGCTTAATCAATTATCTTAATGATTTTCTATGTTCTATGGCGGGCAAAATGGTAGTTATGATCATGACGGTCATACTCACATCATGCTGGATCCCTGCAGATGGTGACATAGGTTCTTGGAAAATGAAACAGAGAATAGCAAGCTTGCACTTTTCCTACTAAGTACCTAAGAGAAATATGAGGAGAGAAGATTACTTGAAGAAAATTATTTAACTTCGGATTCCAGCGAGCGCTTTTAAAAACCAAGCACAATTGGGGAAAGCTCAAATCTGTGAGGCTCAATTGGTTTCGATGGTCTAAATAAGGCAGGTCCCAAGTTTGGGTCTCTTTACTCATACCAATCAATACATATATTGAATCTTACCCTTTGAGTGATAGGAACAACCAATCAAGCGTTCCATCTTAGTTAGGTTTTTATTGCTACAATAATGTACATAAACCGAAGGAATTTTGAGAGGCATGGGTTTTTTTCATCTTAAATTTCCAGGTAACAATCCATCTCTTGGAAAGGCAAAGCAAAAAATTGAAGCAGAAGCCCTGGAGAAATGGTTTACTCCCCTGACTTTCTCAGCCTCTTTTCTTGTAAACCTCATGACCATCTGCCAGGTAGTGTCCCCACCACAGTTTTCTGGACCTGCCCACTTCGGCCATTAGTCAAGAAAACTCCCTATTTATCTTCCTACAAGCAATCTGATGAAAATATTTCCTCAGTTGAGGTGTCAAGTTGATGAATAAAAAGTAATCATCCAAGACAGGTTTTGAGGCTTGAAAAGGAAGTAGACTGCAAAAAGTTTGAACAAACGAAAGCATTGAGTGCATAGTTTAGACCTCAGGGAGACTCAGAGAGGAAAGAAATCAATTTATGATTTCCATAGGAGTCTCTAAAAGTATACCTGTTTTTTTCTAATAATTCATTAAATGAGAGAACAAATGCTTCTAAAACTTTTAATCTCTATATAATTTTATATTATAGAAATTTATATATTTCCATTAAACAGATTAGTTTTTGATGAATAGAGTTATGAGTTATATACTGGCTCAATATGTAGCTATCTGTGATAACTTGACAGTAGTATTTTTAACTCAAGTCTCTTTGATGAGTCTTTGCTGATTTTCTCTTATGGCTTAAACATTGCTGAAGGTACTGGTCATGACAATTGTGATTAATGTAATGCCATGCTTTGATGGCCTTGTACAGCTTACCTGTCAGTGTTGGGGATCAGAAGCAGACAAACAATCATATGTACATTTATATCAAGATGTAACAAGAATTAGGAGAAAACAAAGGCATGGAAAAAGGTAAAACCCTAACTGCTGGTGAGTATGCTGTCATGGTCGCATAAAGCTGTTCAAGAAGGTTCTCTCTGGAAGTTGTATTTTAGTGAAAGTCTCAATGAAATAAAGGAAGCAACTGTTTGAAAACCTGGGTGGGCCACATTCCAGATGTATGAAACAGTCCATCCTAAGGAACTGAGGCAAGAGCAAGCAATTCCTGTTCAAGGAATAGCAAGGTCAGATCAGTTGACATGTAGTAAGAGGGAGTCTATGGCAGAAGATGTTGAAGAGTTAACCAGAACTCAGATCCCACACAGCCCTTGCAGGCCTCTAGATATTATCTGAATATGCTGGGAAGCCACGGGACTGTTCCTAGCAGGAGAGTAAAAGATTGGAATCGCTTCTTTCAAAGCCTTTCCTGGCTTCAGAGAAGAGAATGTGCTGATGGACAGCAGAGGCATAAACACAGATCACCAGTGAGGCTAGTGCTGAGACAAATAAAGAATGTCTTTTGAATTTTTAGCCTAAACACATTTTAGGAACTTTGGAAACATTGACATGCACTAGAGTAGAAATCCAAAGGCTCTATTTGGGGTATGTCAACTTTGAGATCACTGTGAGATAATCAAGTGAACACACTGAGTAGGTAGTTCATCATATGGGACAAGGGTTTGTTGAAAGCCAGAATGAAAGATTGATTAGGAACCAGAAGAAAATAGACAATATTTAAAGCTATGTATCTAGATGAGATCATTTAGAGTGAGATCATAAACAAACAAACAAAAAACTCCAAGCCGTAGTTTAAGAATAAACTGTGAACACTTCAGTTGTTAACTTGCAACAAACCCAAGGATTAAGAGAAAGAAACAGATCAGTCACTGAGACTCACGATGTCAAACGTCAAAAATTTAAGGGCTGGCTAGGTGGCTCAGTGGGTAGAAATGCTTGGGCTCAGGCCTGACAACCTGAGTTTCATACCTGGATCCCACAAGGTGGCAGGAGAGAACCAAATGCTGAGAGTTATCCTCTGACCCCCACACTTAAGCTGTGGCACATGCACACACAAAAGGAACAACAGATTGAAAATCCACCATTAGATTTAGACAATTGGAAGATGGTGACCCTAATAAGGTTGACTTTATTATGGTGCTAAAAATAAGAACCAGAATGGAGATATGCTCAAGAGAAGGGGAGAAGTGAAAGAATATGACCAAAAGTCAAACTGGATTTTAGAAGAGTTTTGCTATAAAGGATGGCAGAGAAATGGGCCACTAGATAGACGGAATCATGAGCACATGGGAAGGTTGTTTTATTGTCATGGTTGGACATATTCCAGCAGGTTTGAATGCTAGTATAAATAGAACAGAGAAGGAGAAATCAACAACACAGTAGAAAAGAGGAAAACACCGTGTAAAAACATTAAGAGGATGAGAGAAAAAGGAAGACAGTGTATTGGCTCACAAAAGCCCAAAAAACCCACCCACTAAAACAGAGTGGACTCAGTACATGGAAGTCTTGATACATGCAATGACCAAGAATGAGTGGTGGAAGACAAGAAATGGATGTTCTTATTAATTCTGCTCTGTAAGTCACTTCAACAGTCAAGTCATGATTTGAAAGTGGGAGAAGAATATAGGGGCAGATGACATTATTTAGGTACCTAGGAATAGAGGACAGGCATGTGGCACTGAGAATTCAGAAGGTAGATAAAAGGAACAAAGCCCTACTAGGCACCATAGAAGTAAATGCTTAGGACACATCCTGTGCCGGAGCACCTACACACTGAATACATGCTTCTTCCTAAATCAGTAGCTCTCAGCCTATGGGTCGCAACCCCTTGGATCACATATCAGATATTTACATTACGATAATAGTGGCAAAATCACATTTATGAAGTAGCAATGAAAATAATTTTATGGTTGGGTGTCACCACACCATGAGGAGCTGTATTAAAGGGTCACAGCATTAGGAAGGTTGAGAACCACTGTCCTAGATATTGCTGACCATCTAGCTTCACACATGTTTATTCTGATCACCTGCCTCAGCAGTATCACGTAGCTCCAATGTCTACCCTGGGGTTTCTATGCAGCTGCTATGTCAATTGCAACTAGATTCACCAGCTGAGAGTTCAAGGCAGTTAAGAATCCTTGGAGTAAATCATGACCTTGAATAACAGAAGTGACGAGTAAATATGCCCCTTCAACTCTTCAGGAAATTTGTGTGTGCCTTCTTAAAGGTTCCTCAGAAGAATCCCAGCAGTGAGTCAAGACTCCAGGGGTGGTTAGCTATTAATACAACATAGATTATCTTTCCTTCTCTGGTTCACTTTTTTCAGTGCCTCACTCACACTCCTTCAGTCATTTGCCAAAACAAGCTTGTCCCAGACTTTCTGGGAATCTCAAGCGAAGTCACCTGCCACCAGAAAAAGACATATGAGTTGTGGGCAGTGCTTTGTCTTTAACTTCTTACTATCCTATTCTTGGTTACTCTTCTAATCAACCATATGGCTCTGGAGAAACTGTCTGAATTCGTGGACATGGATTTAAACAATATAAATATAAATACCTTTTCTGAAGAATGCTGAAAGATCCTTCTAGCGACAATTCATTTATACTTTTACTGAGCCACGTGCATCAGCCAGTGAAGCCAGGAAATAAAAGACAATATCTAAAATTAAAACTAGAAGAAGAGCCCCAGTGATAGTGTGTCCATTTTTTCTTAATATGATAGATAACTGCATGAACTGCAGGAAAGAGAGGTTTTGTTGTAGATGTCTGAATTCTCTTTCAGCCTCCCTCCCTGGAGCCCCTCTCTCCTTCTCCCTGGGACAGCCTTCTGTTGTTCTTGGCCTTCTGCTCTCAATCAGCTCCAGAGAGCAGCTCACCAGAGAGCTGGACAAGTACTTGTTGGCTAAAAACCTCTTCAGGTGGTTGGCCTCCAACCTGAACTATTGGGAAGGGCTCCTAGGAATGATTGTTTTCCCAAGCAGCTGGTCTCTCCCCACTACCCATCTGGGGAGAGTTGAGAGAGGAAGTCAGAACAAAGAAGAGCACCAGAGAACACTGTCAGGTGGAGAATCAGCAGATCCTACTGCCAAGCAAGCAAATCTCTCTCCAGGGCTCAGCTGACTCCTAGCATCCCTTGGATCTGCCTACTAAGGGCCAAACTGTCTCCTTGGCCAGCCGGCTTGCTTCACGATTCTTGGAAACGCATCTGTATCTTTCATAAAATCTTACAGGGAACATCCAGAACATTCATAACATGTTCATAAATATAAATCTTTAAATGAAATTATCCCCTACCCCTTGGATGAAATGAACTTGTTGAAGAAAGAAGCATTTGGCGTCCCTCACACAGCTCTGGCTCATGTGTTGTTTAAGTAGCCGTCAGCTCTCTGTGTGGCTCATTGACACTTGGTTCTGTAATGGTGCTTACAGTGAATAATGCTGTCTACACAGAAAGGGTAAAGAAAACAGTCCTACAAAATTCACACTGTGGGCTGGAAGATGGTGAGAAGGAGGATTTGCGATAGGCCTGTTAAATCTAACATCCAAGCTCTCTTCTCATGCAACCAGCACGACATCAAAATTATTATTATATCCAAAGGCCGTATGTACAGGTTTGGTCTATTTTCATAAAAGAAAAAAATCAACAGAAGGCTAGAAAGAGTAGTAGAAGGCATCAAAAATATCTGAATAAACTTTCAATAGTCTAGGAAGAGAGAGAATGTGTCAGTTACATTTCGTATTCTGGCTCTTATGTAGCTGTGTACATATATTTGAAATTTGACTTGCGTTTCAAAATATACTGCAGCATGTACTAACTAATTCTTAAATAAAACATAACCCAGGTGGATGATATAAAATCATAAAAGTATAATCATGGTTATACATTTAATCATTCATATAATAGTTAAATGTATTATAAAACTGATTATTGTGCTTGCTAAACACATACTGTTATTTATTAGCTTTATTACAGGGTAGGAAAATATCTGGGGATGGATTTTTTTTATTAAAGATTATTTGATAATATATATGCCTTTGTTGACTGCTACCTGTATTCTGGGTTGGTAAAGAATTCTACAGACTTTCTGTGAAGAATGAGATTTTCCTGGAAATGATGTCACAAGTGTCTATTATAGCAACTGACATGGACTTCAGAAAGCTGGTCTGTCCATCTGTTCTATCATTATACTTTTGTGATCCTGTAAAAACATGCTTAATCTTCTAGACCTTTGTTTAATCAAGTGTAAAATAAATACATTGTGCCACATGATGCCTCTATTGAAGATGTTTAACAATCCTAACAGAGATGCTCCGTTTTATCCAGGTTGTATGCTAAAGCTGAAGGAAACAGTGTAATATGCACTCTTCTCTATTGCTCAATTCCTGTTCCTCTTCTGTCCTAAAATGTGCCTCCACACACACACACACACATAGCATGATTGTCCTAAGAAATTTTATTGGGAAATAGATCTATTATTGGTCTTTACTATTTCCTAATTAGTTTTTCAATTATCAGTAGCAGAAAGAAACAGATTCTCAAGAGGTATGTGCCTCTGACATCCTCCACCTCATGAAGTGGAAAGCTCGGAGAAGGAGCCAAACAATAGAAAGCTGGAAAACTTCAGTGGATATTTCATCGTCGTATTGTTTGGGGCAAATGTCATCAATATAAGCTTATCTAACCAAGAGGGATACATTTTACCAGGATCTTTACCACTCCTCTCTTTCAGACTTTGCCCAGTGTTCACTGTGAAAATGGAAACTCCTCGGCAATTGACCACCTTGCTGTTGGGATCCCACTGCCATTCACAGAAAAAAACAACACAGTTAAAATTGCTTTGAGAATCAAAAACATATCATGTAATTCATGCATCCTATAACTCATGAATGCTTGTATTTGGGGGGAGGAGGAGGGGGAAAGAATTCTTAATATTCCAAACATTGAAGTTTCACGCTTAACATCAAAATGCAAATACCTCTGATCTGTAATCATTGTCATCATTAAAAAAAATAGAAAGTAATTGGGCATGTCATCAGAAGGGTGAGGCATGCCTTAAATCCCAGCACTCAGGAGGCAGAGGCAGATGGATCTCTGTGAGTTTGAGGCTAGCCTGGTCTACAGAGCTACTTCCAGGACAGCCAAGGCCACACAGAGAAACTTTTTCTCGAAAAACAAAACCAACCAAACAAAAAAACAACAGAAGGATATTTAATTTTCCTAAAAGTTTCTTTGAACATATATTCTTTTTTAAAAATTTACAGTGAGCTAACTTAAAACTTTTCTCAAATTCATTTATCACACAAGATTTTTAAATGTTTTGAGATGTCATTGTTTATAAGCATAAATACAATGCACAGCAAAATCTACATTATAATGTAACCCCTGGGGGCAAGGGGATTACAGGATTTTTCAAAACAGAAAATGTGGAAATAAAGAAACATATTAATCTTAGTTCAGTTTCTTTCTAATTTTAGCATATTTATTCTACCCTTTTATCCCACTAAATCTGTTTAATTAGCACATTACTTGGCAGTTTGTTATTCTGTATGAATATTCATTGTTACTAGATTCCATATGTAAAATTCCAAGTGGTGAATCAAAATGTGTTAATTGTACATAAATGTATCTCCTATCTAGCTTTCTTTACTCCTCACTCTTCATCTTCCTTTAGCAATTCATTAGGAAAAATATTTCTACAAATGGCTTTGAAATAGAATTCGTAATAGCTGTGTGTGATTGTATGGATGGATGTAACCTTAGTCTTCTTGACTGCTTGTCCTTAGACTCTGAATAGACAAGAGAAAGTCAGTTGGGAGTTAAAGAGGCTATGGGTCCCACAAGGACCATGGGGCACAAACAACCCTCCCCGTCGTCTTGAACTTGCCTAAAGCCTGTAAATGGATTTCATTTCTTGTTCTCCTCTTGCTGCATCGCACTTGACACAGCCTGTTGGGAGTCTTATAATGACCATATAAAGTAGCCTCTAAGAGACTGTCGGAACCACTGACCCGCAGTGCTAAAAAATTACCCCATTTATCTCCAGGCCTCCTCCCTTTGCCTTCTTCCTAATGCTCCAGACAGAGATCCAGGGTAAGCATTCTTGTTGACCCCGTGGCACGGCTATCTTTGGCCATGTGCAAAGAAAAATCTGCTCATTTAGAAAGATAACGTGCTGTCCTGGGTCTTCACACTTAGCACCCCTCTCTTCCTGTTTTTTCCAGACAAACCGGAAAAAGATATATACAATATGATGAAGCCAAACTATTATTGGGGGGTTGCAAAATTTTATTTCCTGTGAAGAACGAAGGTTTAATTAGCTAAAAAGGAAGTGAACACAACCATGATAAGTAAAACTTGCTCTCTGTCTCTCTCTCTGAGATTACCCTCAGTACTTCTGAACTTTATTATCCAAACAATGAGGAGATGGACTCGGCGCCTCGAATAATCTCCGACTCATTATTGCTCGTGTAAAGTTGTGAAGGGGCTGTCAGCTCTTGCAATGGCTTCGGACTAAGGAGACGTAAACCTCAAAAGGTTTTGGGATTTGGAGCGAGTTCAGATATGCTTCCAGAGTTTGGCCACTTGTCTAAAGCTTATCCGAACTATCGGAACCTTTTAAGTCTTCAGAATTGGCCTGGAAATTTCTGGCTTTTTACTGGCCCTGGCTTGGAACCACATAAGGATGGCCTTTTATAAGGATTTCTGGCACCTCTGGTTCTGATGCTGCTTACAAACTGTGAACAAAAAATTTTAAAGAATAAAATGTTCTTTAATATATTATGGAACATCAATATTTGGGGTTTTGTGAAAATGTTTTTTTTTTTTTTTTTTTTTTTTTTTTCCCACTGAATTGATTTACAGTTTCAGGTAACAGTTTGATAATCAGAGGGCGAGGAAAACACTTGTTTGTCTGTCAAGGGCTGAGGGATTTATTTTGATGTAGAGCTTTCTGGTACTAAATGGTTATGTCCCATATAAACAAGGACAGGTTGGTCACTTACTATGACATTTCAATAGAAAATCAAATCCTTGGCATGTTCACAACATAATGCAGTACTATTGTCTTTTAGTTAGTAGGTTTATTTAGGTTAATTATTATGTAAGTGGATCTTTGACCATCACCAAAGAAAAAAAAGATGACCATTTATTTCCTATTGGCCCTTTTGTATGAGGTATAACCATTTTGATTTAAGTTCAAATGTGAACATAATTTTACAGAAAAAAAGATAAAATGTAAACAAGAGTCTTTTACTTTTACTCAACGTCATGATCTTGATCCAATTCATCTTTAAAAAATACAAATGGCAAAGTATGTCTAAATGATTATTCAATCAAATATTTTAAGATAATATCCTGAATTAAAATGTGGTTGAGTAAAGAACAACTCTAAGAATTATGAACTAGATAATTACTGCTAGTAACATCACTTACATATTTTCTAGACTACATGTTACATTTTTCTTCTTACCAAATAGAACCACGAGGTTCCTTTTAAATTGTCTTCACAAGAATCCCTATTTTCTGTTCCACACTTCCAGCTTTTTCTTCCAAAAACACTTCGACTTTCTTTCCTGGGACCATAAATTTTTGGTGATTATATAGGGCTAGCCATATCAAAAGCTTTTGAAGTAAAAAAATATTATTAACGAACATGAGCTAGCAAACATGCCCCATACTATCAAGATCATTCACTACACATGGTCTCTGTGTGAAAAAAATCCCTGAGAAAACACTGGAAAGGGAAGAAGGTTTATGTGGCTGGCTGTTTGATAGATTGTAGTCCATGGTCAGTTGGCTCTTGATGGGGAGCAAGGAGTAGAATGAGGTTACTCATATCCTGGCAGATGTGAGACAAAGAGATAGGGAGAGAGACGGAGAAAGAGACAGATACATACAGGAAGACAGACAGACACACACACACACACACACACAGAGCAAGAGAGACACAGAGAGAGGCAGAGAGAGGCAGAGAGAGAGAGGGAGAGAGAGAGAGAGAGAGAGAGAGAGAGAGAGAGAGAGAGAGAGAGAGAGAGAGAGAGAGAGAGAGAGAGCTGTAGATAAGCTGTACCTTCAAAGGCAAATGACTCTATCCATCAACTATCACCCACCAAGAACCTCTAAGTTAGAGTCTTCATGATTCATTCATCTCAAACACAAGAGGAAACTTCAACACAAGTGCCTTTTCAAGTGATACTTTATATATACACCAACATATGGTCTCATAGTATGCAGCTGACAAGGTGTACAATCTGCTAATCATGGTCGCCAAGGTGTAGAGGGTTACAGGCTTATAATTTGATTCTGAATCTCCATACAATACTCGTTTAACTACTAGATTTCCACTTTGTTTTCACCCCAGACTCCCAACACCTCTTACATCCAGGTCTCCTAATTTTTTTTTTTTTTTCTGATGCCATGGCTTCCCCAGGCAGCCTCTGTGCTCAGAAAACAAATCTGTTCTTCAGTTCCCTTCTACTTGCCTGGCTTCTGCTTGTTCACCCCCTCTCTATCCTTCCCTTCCCTTCCTTCTTGCTTTCCTACCTCCCATGCATTCTATTTTGACATTAGAGATTCTGGCTGTGGTTGTGATAAAATAGAGATTATTATTACAAATTTTTATGTTTTCCATTTAATAAACTTTAGTTCACCTGTTCTTTAAATATTTCACATCTTTTACAAATATCTGTTAAATAACTCAATTATTTTTCCTTTGATGTTCAGTATGTTCTGTAAAAAAATGAAACAAGCTCTCCGGTTTGAGGATAGCATCCTGTTCCCTTACGTGTGAGCATTTGTTATAACCTCAGAGATCTGTTAGTCCAGGGCAGACTTGGTTTTTTCCTCCTTTATAGCTTACATGTAATCATAACTCGTAGTGATCATCTCAGTTACCAGAGTTCCTGTAGCAGGTAAATCAATCATACCTTTTCCATGGGCACTATAATAATAATAATAATAATAATAATAATCCCTCAAAATTAATTGACAATAAAAGTTAATATCTTCACTCAAACTATATTTTTCAAGTAAGAGGCAAGTATTTGATTAACAATTTTGTTTTATATCTGTATAGTGATTCAAAATTCTTTTGGACGTATCTCAGTTTTTTAGGAACATCTAAAATTATTTAGAATCTCTTTGTGTGTGCCTCTGTCTCTGTCTCTGTCTCTGCTTATCTCTGTCTTTTGCTCGCTCTCTCTCTCTCTCTCTCTCTCTCTCTCTCTCTCTCTCTCTCTCTCACACACACACACACACACAGCATGCTAATGATCACATAATAAATAAAACACAGAATGGTGAGCCAGATTTCTAGGCTCTTATCCCAGTTTTCTATTTAAAATACTCATTAATTTGATTTTTCAACATATGAGTCACTCTTGAAGTAGAGCTATAGTCTTTTACATATCTCCATTTCTGTGCTCTTTATGCCAGGAGTTTCTGATGCTTCTGATCCTTCAACCTTGGGGAGTGTATATGTATAAATCCGGTTTTCCTGCATTTTTCACTACTAAAAATGTTTTTTTTTTCCTAAAATCTGTTAAACTTGTTATAACTCTGCTTTATAGTTTCTTAAAGATTGGGCTTGTTTGGTTCATTCTTTCTTTGTGTATTCTTTATTGTTCTTTCTAGTGTATCTCCTGTTGTTAGCATAGTTAAATGTGTGCATTCTATCTAGCATTTTAGTTGAAAGTTTCACTTTTTAAGGATTTATTTTATTTTGAATTGTGTTTATGTGTTATGTGTGTCTCTGTTTGTGTATGTGAACATATGTGTGGTACCTGAAAAATCCAAAGGAGGGTATTTAATCCCCTGGAGCTGGATTTTTAGAAAGTTGTGAGCTACCTGACATGGGTGCTGAGAATCAGATGCCAGTCCTTGGCAAGAACAACAAGAACTCTTAAGTGTTGAGCTCTTGCTGGGCGGTGGTGGAGCATGCCTTTAATCCCAGCACTCGGGAGGTAGAGGCATGTGGATTGGATCTCTGTGAGTTTGAGGCCAGCTTGGGCTACAGAGTGAGTTCCAGCACAGGCTCCAAAGCTACACAGAGAAACTCTGTCTCAAAAAACCAAAAAAAAAAAAAAAAAAAAAAAAAAAAGTGTTGAACTCTCTCTCCAGCCCCCATTTAATCTCTTGGGATCTGAAAATTTCCCTCTTCAATTGAAGAAAGTTAAATAGGTTTTTCTAAAAGTACTTCCAAATATTCTAAGGCATAAATAAAGCATTTAAATCAAATCAATCTACCTCAGATTAAGATTCCATTCAATAGACTTTATAACACATTGTCTGTGGAAGGAAATTTTTGTTTACCACTCAAAAGCTTATGTCAAGAGCCAGTCAACAATAGCAAGAGCAACAATAAGACATACACACAAAACAGAAACAACAATGAAAGAAGAGGAACATGAGGAAGAGAAAAGTCCTTATGTTAATTTATTATTAATGTCTTTCTCCCTAAGACAATGCTAATCTGTAGACCTGAAGCATAACATAGCCCGTAGTCATTGAATATGTGTTGAATGCAATATGTACTTATGTATGAGGTGTGTCCATTTTTATGGGCCACAGATTTCACCTGAGAGAGGACATGGTCCTAAGATGACTGTTTCAATTACCTGAAGGGGTTAATATACCTCCTGAAGAAAAGAATCAGTTTACTAGGAAGATCTGAAAAGCTCTTTTTTAGATTAAAACCTTACGCTATCAGCATTTTTTTTTTTTTTAGGTATAGGGCAGGAGAGGAGAAAGTATACAATACATTTTATTTTTACATGGTTTTGTGATTATTCCCTGTCTCATAGAAGTCACATAGTAACATGGAAGACAGCAAAGGAAGCACAAACTTTTTTGAGCTGTCCCAGGTTGTTCTCCCTCTGTATTCAGGAGAGCCTCAAAGAATTGGTGTTTAAAAAGTGAACTCAACTTGCTTGTTGAGATATTACACAAATCACTACTTGCCCATGGAGCAGAACTTTCCCTACCCAAAAGTTATATTTGTGTGGGCTATATATTGGATGATAATCACTAGGCAGTATTTCTTATAGTTGTCTTTTGACCCACAGAAGAGCTGTTTATTGATAAATGACCAAATCGGAGGATGATTGGCACATCATCCATCACCTAGGCTTAGGGCCAATGACTGTTATCAAGCAAATTCCACCCTCTCTCTCTGCATTTAGAGCCATTCTTTAGCTAGTTATATTATACAGACTGTAACCGCCTTCTGCCATGGAGAAATGCTGCCTTTCTGGTCCTGGGTAAAATAACTAGGCATATCGAGTGAGCTCTCTAAGCCTTAATTGATAATGGCAAGAAGTCGTGCCAATCATTCAGAAACTCCCCATTCCTGTCTCAAGTAACCTTGTGGATGGGGGTTGGCACATCTCTTTCCTTTCAAACATTTCAGATACTGTTTCTTGCTTTTTGGCAGGGCTCTCACTGATTCTGGAAGAAGACCAAGATATATCATGTTGTTGCTTTTTCAATTCTGACTTTGCTTTACACAAACCCTCCTTTTTTCTTTTTACCTTCTCATTAGGGGTTCAAGGTGATGTTCGGAATGCTGTTAAGTGACACCTCTAGAGAGGTACCGTGACAGGCACATGGACGCAGGTCCATGATGCTTGTACTGTAGTCAATGAGCTTTTTATGATATACTTGTGCACATAGAGCTTATGGCTCCTTTCCTAAGTCACCATTTGGAGAGAATAAAAAATTACCCGGTCCAACACCATATACTCTTACGTTTAACTTAAGATGTTAGTTAGAAAGTTTAATGTACTATTCATTTGGTAGGGTTTATTAAGCTATTAACGTTGAAAAACTATACGTTAATTTACAATGGCATATGACAAAATTTCTCTAAGGGAGTTTTCAAATAACAGTCAGTCCTTCCCAGATGGCTATTCCTCATCCATGATAAAATATTGTTACCAAGTAAATGACACAGAAACCCCTGAGAACCAAACTTAACATAGCCACAGTAGCCTCCCTGATGACTTCACATAGCTAAGTTTTGTGTTTAGGTGCTTTCCAAAACAATAAGATTTGATTGTGCCATAAAAAGCAAATCAAGTTGAAATGATTACCTGTAGTGTGACCACATGATACCAATAAAGACGCATGTGTTTGCCCATCTTCTCATCCTCCTGTGAAGGACCTTAGTAATGCAATAGGAAAAGACTAATGAAAACGGTGTGTACACTACACCCACTTTGTAAACGCGATCAGAAACAGTTAAGGTGCTCTTGGAGAAAGAGAAGTAAGGCTGGTCAGTACCTGTTCCACCCACAACGAAAGGTATTCACCTTGTTTCCTGTTGTTCCATTAACCACTACAAAGAGCAATACCATAGTATGTACGCTGTTTATCAAAGTTAGCTGTAAGGAGAATTTTTAAGGTAGGGTCAATAGGACTCTCCTAAAAGCATAAAGAGGGAAAGACTGTATGGGGTTTTAAGTAACAAAGATGTAAGTGTAAGAAATAGAGGGCCCGAAGGGCCAATTTGTGTTTATACAACATGGCACTGATATGAACACCCAACAGGAGCCAAGATGTCTGACACTGCACATCTGGCGGACTATGAATCACTGCAAAATGGCTGACACCAGATGTCTGGGGAACTCAAAAGTAAACCGTGATGTCATCTCTTACATAACCATTTCTTGCAGAATGCCACATTTGGTCTAGGCTTTGTGTATAAATATGACCTCGAGGTCAGAAGCCCTAGTCTTTTGCCTTTGCCAGCCTGCCTGCGTCTGTCTGTCTGTAGGCCTATGTACCTGCCTCTGAGTGGTTTGTTTACTGGTAGACAAAAGCTGCTTTAGCTGTCCACAGCTCCTCATAATCTCCTCAACCTCTGAGCCACTTGAGATCCTTCTGCTTTGCTGGGGCCAGGGCTTGGACCTTAGTAAATGAAGTATCTAACTTATAAGAGAAAAAAAAAAAAAAAAAGGAACATCACTGGCCTGGGTGGGGAAGTAATTGGAGAAATCAGAAAAGGATGAGGTGGAAAGTCGATGACCTGCCCACTGAATTTCAAAAATGATGAATGCAAAGAGCTTAGGAACTTTTTGTGTCCAATAAGAAATTGATGGGCTGATTGCCAAGTACTTGGACACCATGGACCATCTAAACGATTAATATCAATAATTAAATGTGAATACAAGAGGCTGCACATAACTTTCAGAATTTTCCTAATATATTAAGGCTTTGAACAATAGAAATATAACACAGGTAAAAGTATAAAAGTAGTTCTGTATAAGTATATCCATTCAGTTCCATTAAGGCAAACATTGAAATCAGAAAATATATCCAAAAGAGAGGAACTCAAATTGACTTAAGAGTCTCTTAAAAAACTCCTGACTAGAGTCCTTAAATTTCAAATGGAAACATCATTGTCATAAATACCATTGAGACATCAGTTGACCAGATGTTCACTGTCTACTCTAAGGGTGATTGGAGAAAAATTTGTAAGAAGATGATTTAAATTACATAGAAGGGAGATTATTTTATAGCAAAGGCTATGAAAACCTAAAACATGTAATTTTTAAGACATAAAATGTCCCTTTGATGATCTCTGAAATGTAACCTAGCTTGCTTGGTTTGAATTTGACAGGGTTAAGGTGTAGTGGAAATTATCTATGTAATTTTTGGACATTTTCTGTGAGAGGATTGAACATTCTGTGTCTTGTGCCAGGACCTCAAGGAGAAGAAAGACCGCTTCTCCCTCTCTAGTCTTCTGTCGTATACGTTCTGGAGGGAGGGCTCCCTGTCTTCATTCTCTGAAATAGTCTGTGAGGAAGGGTCCTGGGACCTTTGGAGTGTCCCTAAGTGAAATTCATGTTGTAGTTGCTTTGTGGTGTGTGTGTGTGTGTGTGTGTGTGTGTGTGTGTGTGTGTGTGTGTGTATCTGTATCTATGTGTCTGTGTCTGTGTGTGTCTGTGTATCTGTAGATGTTTGTGTTACATGGTTCGTATGTGGTGGTTGAAGGGTAACCATTTCATTGAAGTAGGGTCTCTCTTGTTTCAGCTTGTGTGCTGTGTGCTAAAGGGGCTTCTAGCTTATTATCCTGTCTCCACTTCCAGGCTCCCCCTAGGAGTTCTGAGATTACAGATGTTTGCCACCACATGTGGCTTTTTATGTGGGTTTATGGGATCAAGCTCTTGTCAACAGGCTTGCACGGCAAGCAGCTTTAATTGCTAAGACATCTCCTTGCCCCCTAAGTAGAATTTTTCAGCTTGATTATGGGGTGATTCCTAGAGTTTAAAGATAATTTTTTTAAAGGAACTTCACCCTTATCTACATCTCTCCTGGTGACTGTATCTGGTGAGATCAAATAGATAAACACGTAGGATCCTCTTTCAGACTTAAACTTTTAAAACCACAAGAATGACTGCCATCACAATCATGGTATTAGCATTTTTACCGAAACACGGGCTGAATTTTTCTGCTTGTTTGTATAAATTATGAATTATAAGAACTGTTAAATGTATAGTTCCTGATTGACCAGCTGTTACAATATTGGCTGAAACCCATTATCTTAAAGAAGGATGAATCCATCTTTCTGGTGTCTGGAAACTGCTGGAGAACTACTTGACTGTTCCTTCCTGAAATGTTTGCATCTTACTTAGCAGCTTCTCTTGTGGCCCTCATGTAACTCAGATTATCTGTTTTATTTTGTCTGGAGCAGTATAAATTATGAGATTTTGAAACAATCAACGATCCATCAAACTGATTCATCTTTAAAGCACATCCTGATTTTGAAAGGAAAATCTAAAAAGGAAGTGCTACAGATGAATATCTGTGCCCTCTATAAATTTACACATCGAGTCTTAACCCATTGAGTAATATAAGGAGAAGAGGACTTGGGTGAGTGATAAGGCTCGACCCTCTTGGGTAGAACTATATAAAAACTCCTTTTGAAAACTCCGTATGAAAACTCCTTTGAACTGCTGCATATGCCACCTCACTTCTACCATTAGAAAAATGCATCAGGAATGAGACTATTTAACAGCAAGGAAATGGGCCCTCACAACGCAGAGTGTCTGACAACACTTACAGGCGGCCTTCTTGGCCTCCTAAATTGCGAGAAATAAGCTGCTGTTTATAATCCATTCAGCCTCTCAGTTTTTATTGCAGCAGCCTAACTTAGTTTTAACTACCTTAGTATTATGTATATATTGAAATAGGAAGCTGTTGATTGCAATGTATAGTACTGTTTTAATATTTCTGTATGGTGGGTCAGTGCTTCCCAGCATAATTATGATTCAGATTATTTGGAGAGAGAAATAATTACTCAGATTCCAGGAACTTGCAGAGAAAGGCCTTCAGTCCAAAGGTCTGGAGGAAATCTTTCAGGTTCAAGTACTATAACACATCCAGAACACGATATCAACTGTAATTTTGTTTAAATCAGCACTTAGTAATTAGTTTTAAAAAAATCACAGAGACAATGCAATTAAGATTAAAATTTTTAAGGGTTCTTTTTTTTTTTTTTTTTTTTTTTTTGCTAT